>NC_059103.1:191384775-191587275 GCF_020740685.1 Jaculus jaculus
CCTTGCTGGAGACAGGGGTTGACCCAGGGGACACCTGCGGGCCCACAGAGCATGCTCACGTGCTGAAAGCGGAGTGAATGCTGGATGTTACTGAATGTTGCTGATGAATTTAGCACTATGGGTAACTATTTGCTTGATTCTATTAATTGGCTACAAAGAGGAAATGATGGCATGATTTTTTTTTTTTTTTTGGCACCTGTTGCCCTTGGTTACCAAGTCACTTTCAAGAAGAAAAAGAATCCCACGGCCATCATGTCTCCTTTGAGAAGAGAAACGTCTCCCTCCACCTACTGGAACATCCAATCTTGACTGAATCAGAAGTTCAAGCCCACGTTATAATTACTCTCCGTATGCTCAGGTCTGCTCTGTCGTCCGCAGCGAAGCTCCTGTGACCCTCCTTGTGGTCCACTTACCTTTCTCCTGCAGTGGGCCTTGTTGAGAAAGCGAGGAAGGGAGCAGAGGGAGGATCTACCCCGGTCAGTGCTGTTTAGTCTGAACACAGTCCTCCCTTGCTGTGGAAGGCATTCGGGTGGGTTTTGTGGGAGGGGAGGAGCGGGGCACTGGTGAGTTTGTCAGAGGCCTGCTTTCCGACAATTCATATCCATTCTTCCATCTTGCTATGGGATTTTGTTTGGTTTTGGGTTCCAACACTTCCCTTTGGGTTTTCCAGGACGTGAGTCATTCTTGAATGATTTAGGGAATGTGTTTCTTCACTCTGAAGAGTCTACCTACTGTTTTACAGTGTCTGCTTACTTTATGCTATCTGAGCCAAATTTAAAGTGTCTCTTTCTCTCTCTCTTTGTGGGCTGCAGCGATAGCTCAGTCAATAAGGTGCTTGCAGACCAGCGTGAGGATCACCAACACCCAAGAAAAAGCCCCACACAGCAGGGACACCTGTAATATCACCACCAGGGAGGTGGAGACAGGAGGATCTGCAGTGTTCGCCTGCTGGCTTGTCTAGCCTAATAGGTGAGCTCTGGGTTCCAAGAAAGAGACACTGTCTCAAAAAAGAAAGAAAGATAAGGTGGAGTCCAAGTGAGGAAGATACCTTACATCAACCTCTGCTCTCCCTAACCATGCTGACACACATGCACACACACCCGTGAGAACATGTATGTTCACATGCATGGACACACAGATATGCACATAGACCACACACATACACATATGCAAAAGTGAAATTGGACTATGAAATAAAATTAAAAAATATATTACTTCTAAGTTGCAGTGAGAAGATGGAGCTGTACTTTGGGAAATGGTATACATCATGTAGTTTCACGGCTAGCACAAGTGCCCAGATCAACATGTGTCATAGAGACGACGGGAGACACTATTCTGTACAGAGTTTCTTTTCCTTCCTCTTATCAGCAAATCACATAGAATCTCCACATGGATGGTAGGTTATTGTTTAGCCTAAGTATAACCACTATAGTCCAGTGACGGCAAGATTTATTTACATGGAATATATTTAAAGGTGGTTTCTTGAAGCCATTATTGTAATTTTTTTTTTTTACCCAATCTGATAAGCAGATGCTCTCCAATAGTAGCTGATGTTAGTTCGGGATCAAAGTAGACTCTAGTCCACTTGCTTGCATCATACTCATGTCTAAGCTTTAGGCTTAAGTAGTTCAGTAGTTAAGATTGACTCTATGCTAAAATCACAACACTAGTGGAGGACAATTCAGTCATCGAATGGTGACCTGAAATTGAAAGTCTGGCAAGTTCTTTGCAACTAAAATAACTGATTGGATGAGGAGGCTATTTGAAGCCTTCTGGAGCATTCTGAGTGAGACTTCTAAACCCAGGACTCCATTGTCTGCCCTGCTGATGGGCACTGGGGACTTGCTTCAGGGATGCCCCCTGTCTCAGCACTTGCTGCTGCTCGGTGGTTGGGCTGGATGTGGCTCTGCACTGTGACAAGTTGCATGAGGTAAATCACCCATGCAGACCAGCATGAGTGCAGGGAGGCATTTACAGCCACTGCTGCTACATTCATGAAGAGAGAGATCTCACGTAAAAGCCACATGTCCTTCCTTTCGATAAATGTTTAGGGGCCTGGAGAGATGGCTTAGCAGTTAAGGTGCTTGCCTGCAAAGCCTAATGACCCATGTTTGACTTTCTAGAGCCCATGTAAGCCAGACGCACAGTGACACAAGAGCAAGGTTGCACAAGCCCACTAGGGGGCGCACACATCTGGAGTTCAGATTGCAGTGGCTGGAGGCCCTGGGCTACTAATTCCCTCTCTCTTTGTCTCTCACTGAAAAAAAAATTAAATAATAAATGTTTAGAAACCAGCATCATTAGCCACCTCTTTGGTTTTGAGTCACCAAAGAGAAGCAGTATTTATTTTGTCTACACTTTGCCCTACAAGGTTAGGGGAAGGGAGATAAAGTAATTAAAAACGGAACATCAAGTCACACAGAACATCAAGTAACAGCAAACCGCAGGCTTCACTGGAGTTGCTTGGCACACAGGATGTTGACTCTTCTGAATTCTGCGAAACCACACATCTTTGGGATGTGTGCATCATAAACCAGAAGTGCCTCCAGCTCAAAGATGGGGTGACCCCTGACCTGCAAACTAGTCAGCAGTGGAGAGGGCTCCAGTCAGCTCACTTCCGTCCATTTCAATTCAATGTAGACGTTCATGTTCGTAAATGTCCATGAAGCACTTTGCAGAGCCCTGGGAAGGACACAAGGCAGCCGAGGGGGAGCCTTGTCTCTGCGGGCCCTGCGGTCCACCTCTCCTGTCCATTCCTCTCCACCATATAATTTCTGGACATAACCTAACTCTCAGTGAAGGTTCAACCTGTCAGAGCATACAAAAATCAGAGCAACGTTTCTGAATGATGCAGTGAGGATGTCATAGATGATGTAAAGGCATTGGGTGTCGGGGGAAGGCTTGTATTATGACTTGAGTTTTTATGGGGAGGAGGACATAGTTTAAGCTAAACCTAAGATAGAAGACTGGTCAGGGCAATATGTAGGTGGAGATATGATATCATTTGGGAGGTGTGTTGGGAAGGAGGAAACATCTGTGTAAAGACATGCTTAAGAATGACTGGAGCTAGCCGGGTGTGGTGGCACATGCCTTTAATCCCAGCCCTTGGGGGGCAGAGGTAGGAGGATTGCCATGAGTTCGAGGCCACCCTGAGACTTCATAGTGAGTTCCAGGTCTGCTTGGGCTAGTGTGAAACCCTACCCCGAAAAACCAAAATGAATAAAAACTAAAGAAAGGACGGACGACTGGGGCGGTGCTAGGAAGCGGCTGTGTGCTTGCGCAGCATGCAAGAGGCCTTCCTCCATGTCCCGGTGAAGAAGGTGGGTTTGCACTGAGCACCGCTCAGGCCAGTGCCAAGGCAGACGGTAAGGAAGAGGGAGACCCCAACCTGCTATCAACGCCTGTGAGCGAGGAGCGACACCACTGAGAAGCCTTTGCTCAATTGGAGGCAAAATTTGGAAGGCATGTTCTCGCCTCATGGAGAATGGATTTGGGGGGAACAAGAGGCAGGGCCTTGGAGGTTATTCCCAAAGAGACGGTGCCAGAGGGGAGTGCAACGGGAAGAAACAGAAGTAGAGTGTCAGGAGATGTTTAGTCTCTGTTTTTTTCTTTCCCCCTCAAACTCTCAGCTACCTGTGTTGAGAAAGCTTCAGAGCTCTCCCCTGTGTCTCCAGAATATTGCAGAACAAAAGCTCCCAGGGAAACAGAGCGTCAAGAGCCCGTGGGCCGGAGACGAGGGCAGGGGGAGCTTGCTTTCTGCCCGTGGCACACGAGCCTGGCTTCTTAAACAGCGGGTTGTGCCGCCAATATAGGGTCATGTAACTGAATGTGGGCCGGGAGCTCTGTTATAAATAATGTGTGTGTGTGTGTGGTGGTGGTGGGGGGGAGGTTTCTGGATGTGCAATGGCAAAGAAATTAATCAAAATTCAGGGAGAATTGCTCAATCTGTCCTCGTGAGCTGCATCAGGCCGACGTCACTGCAACCTCAGCTCTTCGCCTGAGCACACGCCATGGGCACACTGCACTGTCTCGTTGTTGGGTCACACGGTGCCAGCCAGCCTGCCTGCCACCCTGAGCTCGCATCTAGACTGAAGCAGACTGGGAATAGCAGCATCTTCACCGTACTCCCAGAGTTTTCCCTTCCTGTAAGGACATAAGGATGTCATTATGAAGAAACAAACACTTTCAATCTTCTCCTACCATCCTTCTTCAGCATGAGTCAAATTAGTGCATCTTTGGATTATATGCTTTTTTTTTTTTTGTGGGTGTTAAAATGTCTGCTTTTAAAAAAAATGTGTGAGTTGCCAATCTGAGTTTCATAAAGAAAAGAAAAATCATTTAATAAATTTTGACTCGGGATAAGGAAAGAATTTCCAACAGTTTCTGACATGACCCTCTATGTATTTCTGACATTTTGTAGCAGGGTATTATTTGAAATGGTGTTCTCAGTAATGATGACTATAAAATCAAAATACCAATTAATTCTGAAAAAGTTTGAAGATTTTCTATATTCTGTTTTGGCCAAGATTTAATTCTTTTTCTTTTCTTTTCTTTTCTTTTCTTTTCTTTTCTTTTCTTTTCTTTTCTTTTCTTTTCTTTTCTTTTCTTTTCTTTTCTTTTCTTTTCTTTTCTTTTCTTTTCTTTTCTTTCTTTCTTTCTTTCTTTCTTTCTTTTTTTTTTTTTTTGCATGTGCATGTGTGTATGGCACGTGTCCGTATGAATGCATGCTTGTATGGGTGTGCATGTGTGTTTGTGTGGAGGTCAAAAGTCAATGTCAGGGACCCTTTTCAGTCATTTTTCATCTTGTTCTTTGAGACAGGGGCTTTCACTGAACCTAGAGTTCACCAGTTTGACTCGACCAGCTAGCCAGTGAGCCACACGGGTGATCAGCATCTGCTGCCATAGCTCTGGGCTTACAGGAGGACGTTGCCACACTCAGCATTTTACACCGGTGCTGGGGACCTGAAGTCAGGTTGTCATGCTGGCATAGCAAGCGCTTCGCCCACTGATCAAACTCCCAGCTCAAACTTTAAATCCCTTTTCAAAAATTTATTTATTTGTAAGGAGGGGTGTGGAGAAAGAAAAGGAGACAATGAACTCACCGGGGCCTCCAGCCACTGCAAACACACTCCAGATGCATGAGCCACCTTGCGCATCTGGCTTTATGGGGGTCCTGGGGAGTTGAACTTGGGTCATTAGGCTTTGCAGGCAAGGGTCTTTAACTGCTGAGCCATTTCCACAGTCTTCAAGTGTTCAATATATATGTCAAAAGAAGTCAACGTATTTATTTCATTAATATGCAAATTTCCTTTCATATTGATAGAAAAATTATAGGTATATATCAAAGAATTTTTAAAACTAACCTTTTTGTGAGTCATCCGCAAGTGTTGGATTTGTATACGTATTTTATGTGCATATATCCTTAGGGTTGTGTACAAATTTGCTGGGAAGAAGGAATCATGAGTGTGAAATGTGGTTTGGGAACATCTGTTTCTACTTATTTTCTTGTCCCCATGCTGGTCCTCAAGGGGGTTGGGAAGATCTGAAGTGGTGCACAGGGCTCCCAGAACACTGACCACCCACTTCAGAAAGAGGAAGCACAGACCACAGTGCCCACCTCGCTGCCCAGGGGCCTGTCTGGCGCAGCAGCAGGGGGGAGCTGAGCCCAGGAGGAATTCTGTTTTAGAAGGAAAGTAAAGAGGTGCTTTCAAAGAACACAAATCTGTCTACAAAGTGAGGACTCTGGTCATGGTGATGGTCTAAGGGGGCAAGGGAGAACTGACAGAGTGAGTAGGAGAATAAAATCCTTTCTCGTTTATATGGCTTGGGTTTAAACTTCCCAATAAATGCCTACTTATAATGACATATTATGATATATATTAATTCTTCTCATATATATATATATATATATATATATATATATATATATATATATACACACACACACACACACACACACACTGTATGAGCTTACAAGTGAATACATTGAACATTTTTATTTGTATGTATATATAATCTACATTTATATATTTATATTTTTACAATACATATGAACAGTGTGTATGGGAAAAAAAATACCTTCCATGCCTGGTCTTCTTTAACACTGGAAAATATATTCAGGAAAGAAGATGAAAATCATGCTGCCAACCCAGGAAGCTCATAGCTCATCATAGTGCATTCTGAAGCTTGTCCTCACTGAGATACATTGTGCCTACATTGTTCCAAGAACCTAACAGGGAGTGTTTTATGAGAGTTTTCTGTAGAAGTTGCATTGATTTGCAGTGTCCCTGGGTGCCTGATAGCTGGAGTTATAATAGCATTTATGCTACAAACAGAAATAGTTGCCAAGGTGGTGAGTGAGACACAGAAACCTATACTATTTTCTTGCCTTACATTTCTTTTATCATTAGTGGATTGATTTTTTTTTAATTACATGCATTCTGCCCTGTAAACACGTGTACCTATGTGATTTGGATGATATGGATAGGTTGCCAATTAAAAAAAAAATGGCAAAGCTTTTGTTTTAGAAAAGAAAAACAAAACTTGCACTATGAGGGTTCATCTTGTGAACTGCAGTTTGTTAAGTCTTGGGACTTAATTTGTTTTGATGTATTTAATTTACATGCAGTCCAGTAGGTCAATAATAATAAAAATATCAATAATTTCTTCTAATATATTTCTTTTCCTCTGCTTCAAAAAGCTCTCCCAACTCTGAGGTGAGAAAAAATTTCCCTGTTTGGTTTATTGCTTTATTTTCTGAAGACTAAACATAATCTGCACTGGATTAATTTTGATGTATGGTCTGTAATCCTTACTGGAGAGTTCATTCTCAATTAAATTGACTCGGGATTTGTGCACCTTATCATGGAGAGCCGATGGGATGGGGGACAGACACAGACCTTGTCATCAGAACTACCAGGGCCACATTACTCTTTCATGATTACTCACAGATGAACAGGCTGGTTTCCCTGGCATCCCCAATTACTTCAGAGACCAGATAACAGATGTGGTAATATCTTAAAGTATTTTAAGGAAGACTAAGCGTGATAAGGTATAGACAAATGGATTACTAATAAATGTTAAACATTTAGTGTTATTCTTTTGTGTTCTCTTTACTTGAAAATATTGTTTTACTTGAAAATATTATTTTTTTATAATTCTGTTTTTCTCAAGCAATTATTCACATTTGCTCTGTATTTCCATCAATTTCCCTAAACAATTTTTACTTATGACACAGCATTGTCAATTATCATGTCTCATACGAGGTTAATTCTGTTTATGCATGCATGTATAGAAGAGAGACGGCTAGCCTTTCACGTGCTACGCAGTGCTAATCTAGTTTCTAAGTCAGGTAGGTGTAGTTATTAAAACGTCCTTGAAGGATTAGAAACACAACCCATCTTTAGAGAGCAGATTCTGAGTTATATCCCTGAGTTGGCTTTATTAAACTGAGAAAAACTGAACTTATTACACAGCTGCTTGGTTTCAAGTAACAGAAAGTGACTCTGGTTAGCTTATGCAAAGAGGGAATTTATTGGAAGGATATAGAGTTGCTCATGGCAGAGAAGGGAGGGGAAAGAAGGAGGCGCAACAACAGCTGTGTATGTTGGATGCAGTGGGAGCTGGGCCTGTGGACTCTTTCTACCAGGAAGTGATAAAGTATCCTTCCCTGAACACTCTCTATCCCCTCGAAACAAAATCTAAGTGTGCACGATTTTTTTTTAAATCATTCTGTTATTAAAATTTTGGTGAGAAAATATTTGTGCTCTTAAATAATGCCAAGAATTCCACCCCTGGCTAACGGTGGGCAGGTTGATTCCATGGCAGTTGCAAAGCTTTGTTCTGGAAGGGAGAAAGGAATTCCCCGAAAGGAAATTGGAGTGATAGTCACACAGAAAGGACGGGATGTTGGGTGCCAGCACCTGACTGCTCACAGTGTGGTCAGCGTCAGGTCTGTTTCCCATTAGGGCATCCTGACAGAGAGGGGTGATTAGGTGGGGACTCACGACAAAAGCCAAACAGCTGTTTGCATTGATCCTGTTTACAAACCCAAATTCTATAACTCTGTCCCAGCCTTGTCCTTGCTGGGATGCAAACAGTCATGTTTTCAAGATGGATGGCAGTGAGTGGAAGTAGGAAGATGCAGTGTCTGAGACACTGTAGCCAGCCCAGGACCTCAGCCATGGTCACGCGTGAGCTTCTCCAGAGATGAGAAAGGGCAGAGGATGAAGACAATGGTTGTTGTCTCAGTCTTAAGACTTTTCTCTTTCAGGAAAATGAAGTCTCTCTAAGTCTGTTTTTAAAGAGAAGAAAAAAAAATTGGAAACATGAATTTGTAAAGTTGCACCTTTCTCTCTTTGCCTGTTCCCAAGGGGACGTGATCCTTTAGTGCCACAGGCAGACATGCCAAGATCAATAAAGGGCCAGGCTTTTTGGGCTCAGCAGGCAGTAGTAGTTCAAGGTTTTCTGGAAGAATCTTGTTCATTCATTGTTTCTAGCCTTGGCTGGGAACCAGGAGTGGGCTCTCACCACAGGAAGGGGCAAGATCCAAAATGATTAGATGCTCTCTGTCACTATGTAGTTCACTTTTTCTAGAAATGCACTTTGAAGAAGGGAAAATTGAGTTTTCAATACTTTGGTGTTCACTGATGCCACAAAGCTAGGGTAACAAAAGCCAGTTAAACATTGAAGGGAATGGTCAAGGTAAAATTGGAGGCACAGAGGAAGCCCAAGGACAGAATGGTGGCTCAGAGTGTTGGCCATTCCTCTCTCTATTGTGCTGATAAAAGTTAGTTGCAATTTGACTGAGGACAAATCATGTTACTCTTTTCTAAATACATTCCGTTCAGCATTGGTTTTGGCTCTCAAATACCTTAGTATGTTGAAAAGACTCAAGATCAGAGTAATTACAAGTGATTTCTCACTTGACTCTAAGTTATCACAATTATGTAGTTGAAAACCTCTGTTGGAATGCACATAATCCACCAAGCAGATACAGTGGTTGAGAGATGTCTACACTGGCAATCTCCACTATGTAGAGTTATCAGAACCTTTTTAGGCTATGGATGGAAGACCAGAGTTTAATTTAATTAAATCAGCAGCCCTTGTTGATCTTCATAAGCATCCCTAAGAACCATCTTAAGGAAATAAAATGTTTTACTTGGTTGGCGTCCAAAATTGATCAATTACTTAACTTGATATAACACCTGGAGTAGATCTTTAGTACAGAATAGGTGATAAATGACTGCTAATTAAAATAAATAGATAAATCAGGTTGCTGTTCTCAAACGTTAACTGTAGAGGAAAATTTGATTCAAATAATGGTGCGATTGCACAGAATTAGAATATTTGAGATGAGTGGCCCTGTGTGAACAAAGTTCTAGTTTTCAAAGTTTTCATAGCTGGAATCTCTTGTATGGGTGGGTGGGTAGACGGGAAACAACTGCTATTTCAGATTGAAAATGGGGCAGCATGATCTAATTGCTATATCAATATTTTGTTGCAGAAAATAAGTTCTCAATTTTCAACATATTTAATCTTATTTTGATATTTGGTTCAACTTAATTTCTGGCTAGGAGGAGAGTAAGGCTGTTCTTTCAATGACTTCTTGAATACATCACAGCTAAAGACCCTTCAATGTATAGAGTTGCCACCATATATATGTATGTGTATGTGTGTGTGTGTGTGTGTGTGTGTGTGTGTGTGTGTATATATATATATATATATATATATATATACATATATATATATATATGTACAGTCTTGATGATATATCTTGATGATGTGCTTTTTACAAATATATATATATTCACCTCTTTCAAAGTTCATAATTCACTGTTTTCAGTTTATTTGAAGAATGATGCAGCCATCACCACAATCTAACTTTAGAATAGTCTCATTAGGCGCCAAATAAGTCCCTTATCAACTAGTCCCTCATATCTTCTCCCTCACCCTTGGTCAACTGGTCATCACTAATATACTTTCAGTTCCTATGGGTTTACCTACTTTGGATATCCCATGCACATGGCATCATATAACATACGGTCTTTTGTGTCCAGCTTCTTTCACTTAGAATAACGTTTTCGATGATCATGAATGTATAAGTTACTTTCCCATTGCTGGCGCAAAATACGCAACCAGAAGCATCCGAGGGAAGGAAAGGGCTTATTTCATCTTACAATTTTGGGGGAAAGTTTGCTATGGTGGGAAAAGCATAGCAAGAACAGACACCAGGTGTCACACCATCACATCGGCAGGGAGGAAGTAGAAAGCATGAGGACACCGAGCAGAGCTGGAATTTAACTCCTCAAGGCTGGCTCCAATGCTACACTTCCAAGTGAGGCTGGAAGATAATTCCTCAAGGCTAGTCCCAATGCTACACTTTCAAGTGGGGCTGGAATTTAACACTTCAAGGCTGCCCCCAATGCTATAGTTCCTTCAGCAAGACTCTACTTCCTAAAGTCTTTACAAACTTCCCAAACAGCACCACAAACTAGATATTAAGAAATTAAAAAAATGAGTTTATAGGGGACATTCCATATCCAAGCCACCATAATCCATATTATAGAATGCACTTAGTTCTTCATTTTTTTTGTATTGCTGAGTAGCATTGATATCATCTGTATATTCATCAGTAAATGGGCATTTGGGCAGCTTCACATTTCAGATAATGTAAATATGACTGCTTTGCATATTTGTTTATGCTTCCTCATGTGGGCAAATGTTAGTTTTCCAGTATAAACATAGAAGTGGGAGTTTTAGATTCTATAATCACTTTACATTTATCTTTTTGAGGAACTGCCAAGTGCTCTACATGTTGCACTGTTTTAGATTTGTATTTATCATGTATTTTAAAGAAAAAAAAAGAGAACCCACTACAAGGATTACAGGATTTATAACTCATCAAATAGTGTGCTTAGAAAATATCCAGCATGAAATCAGTCTTAACCCTCATGTTTATTCTTTCAGGATGGTATAGTATTAAATCATATGTTTAGAGATAAGAAATCTGAGGAAGCTCAAGGAGTCGCTTGTGTTTGTACAGAACATGGTAGGGAGACCTTAAATTCTTAGGATGTGAATATATGGCTCCAGAGCTGAGCTTGAAACATGTATAAAGGTTTATTTTCCCTT
Organism: Jaculus jaculus; assembly: GCF_020740685.1. Taxonomy (NCBI): domain Eukaryota; kingdom Metazoa; phylum Chordata; class Mammalia; order Rodentia; family Dipodidae; genus Jaculus; species Jaculus jaculus. The sequence continues at coordinate 191,395,909 of NC_059103.1, forward strand.
TTTGTTACAGAGATGAAGTCAGCACTTATAGTTATGATATTCTGGGAAACCAGTGTTAATCAGACTGAATGACCACACATTCTGGAGCACCCTCCTGAAAGGAGATAGGAAAGCAGATCCCAGATTCCATGGCAAGTCAGTCCTTGGCTCTGTATTGACTGCTGTGCTTAGGATGTGAGGAAGATGGGATTTCTTCTGTTTGGTGTATGAAAAAAAAAGGATTCAAAATCTCAGAAAATAACAAGGCATAATCCCTAATTAGATCACACCATCTGCTGGGTGACTGCCACAGTACAGTCACAAGGCTGATGTTGACATGAGGGCACATTACACCCATTCTTGACAGACGCATGCTAGGCAAGGCATGGAAGTTGTCCCCATCTTACAAACCAGGTAGTACTGGCCTTCAAATATTACATGCTCTTTTTCCAGCCACAATACCCAGGGTAAGTGACCTAATTGGAAATTGAGTAGAGCCCCAGCCTGGACTCATAGTACAACCACACAAAATACTTGCGAAGGCAGCAACCTCTCTGATATTTCACTCTGATACAAGATTCCAGTGTAAAAAAAAAGATTGGTCTGTGGTTACTTTGAAAATAGAGGTTTTAAAATCTATCTCCAGTAAATATAATTTTAGTCTTCAACTTCAAAGTCATAATATATGAATAGAATTATGGCTTCCTAGTCTTGACAAATGTCCCCTTTCTTTGGTAAACCTTTTGGGAGAAACATTGTGTTCCAAAAACTGCAGACACATAAAATATCTGGACACGGAGTCAAACTGTCAGTGTTTTTTTTTTTTTTTTTTTTTTTTTTTGGTGGGAATCCCTGGATGAGCCTCAGGAAGAAGAGCTGTCTGGGAAGTGAGTTAATCCAGCAATGTTGTCATGCAAGCCAAAGAAATAGCACACAAGATGTCTCAGGGCTCTTGTGGGTGCATCCTGGGGGAGATGGCTCCGTTCTCTTGTTTGTACACTTCTAGACCTGCAGTGATTAACCTTGTCACACGATGGCATTTATAATCACCTAGGGAACAAATCTGTGGGCATTTCTGTGAGGAAGTTTTCAGAGAGGCTTAACTGAGATAAGGAGACTCATCCTGAATGTGGGGGGCACGCTTTTCCATATCCAAACTGGATCAAAAAAAAAAAGTGGGGCTGGAGAGATGGCTTAGTGGTTAAGCACTTGCCTGTGAAGCCTAAGGACCCCGGTTCGAGGCTCGGTTCCCCAGGTCCCACGTTAGCCAGATGCACAAGGGGGCGCACGCGTCTGGAGTTCATTTGCAGAGGCTGGAAGCCCTGGCGCGCCCACTCTCTCTCTCTCCCTCTATCTGTCTTTCTCTCTGTGTCTGTCACTTTCAAATAAATAAATAAATAATTTAAAAAAAAGTGAAAATGAGTAAAAGGGCAGCATTCATCTCTCTGGGCTTCTTGAGAACAGGTGCAGTGAGACCAGCTGCTCATGCAACTGCCGTCCTGCTGTCCCCAACAAGATGGGCTTCTCCTCCTTGGACTGTGAGCCCATAGATGCCCTTATTTCCTTCAGCCGCTTGAGTCAGCTGTTTTATCACAGCAAGGAGGAAACTAATACAAGGCTGGTCTCAGAACACGACTTTCAAGTTGTGTGAGGGCCAGAACAGTCCAAAGAGGAGGCTACATCAGTGACTGGGTGACATGGGCCCCAGGGAAACACATGCTGGGTCACATCTGTCCGTGAAGGGATGGAGGTAGCGTCTCACCCTTCTGGATATAGCTTTCTCTGTCACTTCATCTTGCTTGGAGAGTGGAATGGCTTTAAATGCACACAGATCCCAGAAGCAGTGATGGGCCGTGGGCATTTTCCATCTGTAATCAGCAGTATTGGGGATGGGCTTTTGGGCCTGATAGGCCTGCGCTCGACAAAAGACCTTGGTAGTTACATTTTTGTCTAGAGATCACTGAAGATACACAACGTTTACGTCCCCTGTTCGTATGGAGTTCTACCTGGGAGGTGGCTGCTGAGCCAGGCTCCACATACCCATTGTTCCCACGCATTTCTCACTTTATTTTGCCAGATTATCCAACTTGAAAGCCAAACGAGAATACCTTTTTACTCACTCCTCAGTATTGGGGCATTGGCAGCAAGTAGTCTCTGTTTTTTTTTTTTTTTTTTATTTGAGAGTGACAGACACAGAGAGAAAGACAGATAGAGGGAGAGAGACAGAATGGGCGCGCCAGGGCTTCCAGCCTCTGCAAACGAACTCCAGACGCGTGCGCCCCCTTGTGCATCTGGCTAACATGGGACCTGGGGAACCGAGCCTTGAACTGGGGTCCTTAGGCTTCACAGGCGAGCGCTTAACCGCTAAGCCATCTCTCCAGCCCTCTGTTGTTTTTGTACATACACGTTTTTATTTCGATTCACTTGTTAGAACACAGTTGGGAACGTGCTCTTTGGCAATTTTTATATAATCTCTGACCTTTCATTGGATTAGTGGAAAGAACCAGACTTAATTAGCCACTCTGTTGTAAGACAAAATATAAGATTTTTAAAGTAGTCAGATTGTTGTTATCTCCATTGTGTGTCCAACTAGGACGCAGTGGGTAAAATGTAGGGAGACATTTGACAGTGTGTTTACGTGACTTCTGTATAAATCCCCTTCTTCTAAACATGTGCTGGTTCAGAGCTCTTTGAAAGGAATAATGGAAAAAAACAACCTGCCCTTCCAACAGTTATCCCTGGAAATTTACACTGAGGTTCATTATGGCTGGAATCAAACTCCAGGAAAGTTGGGACTGAATCTTTTTTAAAAAATATTTTATTTATCTATTTGCGAGAAGAGAGAGTGAGAGAGCAATCGAGAATAAGCATGCCAGGTCTTTTTGCTGCCGCATGGGAACTCCAGACCCATGTGCCATCTTTGTGTATCTGTCTTTGTGTGAGTACTGGGGAGTTGAACCCAAGCCCTCAGGCTCTTAAAGTAAGCGCTTTCAATCACTGAACCAGCTCTCTAACCCCAAGACCTTGTTTCTGCCAAGATCTTGTTTCTGCTTCAGGGCAGCCAGCCTGCTGTCTTGTGTACAACGAGTTGTTGATCGCTGTGCTTGGGTCCCGTGGTGTCTGGTATTCCACCTGTCGCCAGCACTGTGAGGGTGCTCTGTTTTCTCACCTTAGTTTCACACATAAATCTAAATGTAGATTTATACCAGCATTATTAGGTAACTGGCATTATTTACTCTGTTGTAGTGAGACAGTGACTGTGGCAATTAGATGCAGTTGTGCCCCTGGCATAATATAGCAATCATAGAGATATTTGGATAATCAAGGAGATCTGACTTTAGAGATACTGTGTGGTCTCACATAAATGAATAATAACAACATTCTCTCTCTCCCCCTTTCTATCTCCCCCTCCGCTTTCTTTCTGATGCTGGGGTTGAACACAGGGCTGCAGGAAAGGCAGACACACACCACACCACTCAGCCGCACCTCTTTCTTAAAGTCTTTTTTTTTAAAATTGTTTTTATTCTTATTTATTTGAGAGTGACACAGAGAGAGAAAGAAGCAGATAGAGAATGGGCATGCCAGGGCCTCCAGCCACTGCAAACAAACTCCAGATGCATGCGCCACCTTGTGCATCTGGCTAACGTGGGTTCTGGGGAATCGAGCCTCGAACCAGGGTCCTTAGGCTTCACAGGCAAGCGCTTAACCGCTAAGCCATCTCTCCAGCCCCACACCTCTTTCTCATCAATAGTGTTAGTTAACTTATCAAAATACATACCATATAGGGTCACCTGACCTGAGGGGCTGCCACATAGATTTAGCTGTTCCACTTGGGCCTGGGAGTGCCCACAGCCATGGCAAAGTGGGCCACTGAGGTGTCTGAGGCCGCAGACGAAGATCAGGCTAAGACTGAAGGGCTCCAACTGCGGAGGAGAACTCTCTCAAGGTGGAGGAAGCTGCGGCGCTGGGGTGGAGAAGGCGACCCAGGAGAAAGTGACCACTGCCAGAGCTGCCTCCAACTGCGCAGGGATGAAGGCCTGGGTAACATCCAGCAAGAGATCCATGAAAACTACAGCATAAAAGGATAGGAGAAGGGCTGGAGGGATGGCTTAGCGGTTAAGATGCTTGCCTGCAAAGCCCAAGGACCTCAGTTCAATTCCTCAAGACCCACGTAAGCCAGATTTACAAGGTTTCTCAATGCGTCTGGAGTTCTTTTGCAGTGGCTACAGACCCTGGCGTGCCCATTTTTTTTTCTCTCTCTCTCCTCTGTGTATGTCTGCCTCTTTCCCTCTTTCTCTCTCTCTCTCAAATAAATAAATTAATAAAAAAAAAAGGGATAGGAGAAGAGGGAAGTGTCCATGCCGCGGGCTAGCATTGGAGATGCCCTTATGGGGTAGGCAGTCTTGCAAAGCTGGCATTCTTATGAGAGGCTTTAAATTATTGTTTTCCTCCCTGCGGTACATCCCTTCACTTTTTATAAAGTAGCAAATTTACCTCTTTGTACAGAGTTAGTACTTATCTAAAAGATTCATTTTGTCAACTTTTGTGTCTTAGGAATTTAATGAAAATATGTCTGTCTCCATGAAACTTTTGAAAAAACATTGTGTTAGTATTTATTTGAGAGAGAGAGGGAGAGGGAGAGAGTGGGGGGGGGGAAAGGGAGAGAATGGGTACTCCAGGGCCTCTAGCCACTGCAAATGAACTCCAGATGCCTGCTCCAACTTGTGCATCTGATGTGGGTCCTGGGGAATTGATCCTGGGTCCTTGGGCTTTGTAGGCAAGCATCTTAACCACTAAGCCATCCCTCCAGCCCCTCTTCTATCCCTTTATGTGGTAGTTTTCATGGATTTATGACTTTGGCTTTGCAGGCAAGCACCTTAACCTCTAAGCCATCTTTCCAGCCACTCCCTGTGCGTTTTGCTTAGGGAACATGTATCACTGTTGACTTTTTCTTTTTTTTAGCGTAGGGGGAGAAAAAGAAACACCCAATTATTTGAAGAAGGAAAGGGATTAATTCCACCCCCCCACACACACTCTCTCAAAAATCAGGGCTTTATCTACGAAAAAGTAGTAAATAGTTAATTGTAACTTGTATGAGGCAGTAGCCAGCCTTAAAGTAATCTTTTCTGGCTCAAGTTTAAAGCAACAGATAGTAATATGCTTCTTTGCACTGCTGTTAATCTATCTTTTTCAAAATTACAAGGTAATAGCACTCAAGAACTTGTTACATGTTACTTGATACACTGCTAACTGTTTAGAAGTAAAAACTGTCACACAAAACAAAATGCATCACTTAAATGCCCCCGTCTTTACTTGTGAAATTGTGCAAAAATTGAAAGAGCACCTAAGGTGGACATGTATTCTAAAGCACATTAAAAATGGCTTAGTAGGGCTGGAGAGATGGCTTAGTGGTTAAGTGCTTGCCTGTGAAGCCTAAGGACCCTGGTTCAAGGCTCACATTCCCCAGGACCCACATAAGCCTGATGCACCAGTTAGCACACGCGTCTGTTGTTCGTTTGCTGTGGCTGGAGACCCTGGCGTGCCCATTCTCTCTCTCTATCTGCCTCTTTCTCTCTCTGTCTGTCGCTTTTAAATAAATAAATAAACAAACAAACAAACAAATAAATAAAATGGTTTAGTATTTGTCTTCCGTACAAAAGTACTCATATGAGGTAAGGAAATCCATTTAGAATACCTGGATAGTCATATGAAGAGTAAAACCAGGATACGTATGTATTGTTTTGTTTTGTTTAGATGAGGGCACCCAGGCCAGACTGGTCTCTAATCTAGGATCCACCTACCTCAGCATCCAGAGCACTGGAATTACAGGCACATGTCACTGTACCCAGGTCAGGCTCTACATCGGTGCAAAAGAAAACTTCATCCTCTTCCGTTCTCCCCTTTGACCAAGTGCTGACGGTATGGCCGGTCCTACTAGAAGCTGGACATGCAACCAGGAACTCAGTCCTTGCTCTACAGCTTCCCTTTCCTCCCCCCTGGGGAGAGGGACAGACATAAACTTCGTGATCTTACAATGAATGTGTCAGAACCAGAGCCAGCTGAATTCCTTATGCCAGGAACCCTTGGACTTCACATGACTGGTGCGCACAGTCGGAAGCGGTTAAGTAAGCAGCAGGTAGCGACTGTATTCACACATAAAATGCATGATTTATGACTATTTTTTTGTTGGAGAGAGGCAGGGAGCAAAAGAAATGTGATTTACAAGTATTTTTGGGGGTTCACTTATTTTAACATTTCCCACATGCCTAGAAAACAACATGCATGGAATATATATTCTTGGTCCCACAACAAACGGTCTGGCTAGCTTCCTATTTGCTCCTAATGTTCTCCAATCTCCTCATGATGCCTGTAACATTTGCAACAACTTTATCCCCTCTCCCCATTACATAATAATAACAATAACATGTGTGTGTACCCCACAACATATACAGCACAATAATGTGATAGTTTTCTATTCCACATGTTCTTGGTAACATATTTCTGTCAGGAAATGAATTAAACTGTAAAATAAAAATAATATAGACTCCTGAGGTCTGCAGTACTATGAATAATACCTTAGGCCTCTAATGTCTTTCAAAATCCTCCAAGCTTATTATATACCTGTGAATATTTTGCCCAAGAGAATTATGGGAAGTTTGCAAATAACACAATTCTTATGTTTAAGGGGTCAGAGAATGAAGACTACTTTGCCTCACATCAGATAAATCACTCCTAAATTGTACAACCATGACTTGACCCATGCTTTTTCTGCCTAGTGATTCCAATTCTGCCATTAGTGCAGATATCTCGAATTTTAACTAGGGTAAGAAACTTAAATTTTGGTTTATTTTGTTTTTTATCTACTGCTTGTGTCAAATTGTACTGGTTGTTAGATGTTTCTCTGGAATAAAGGGATTCTTGAGGTATTTAAATAGATCTCATAAAGACAGTTTTAAAATTAGCATTCTGGTTCATATCCAAATAGCACTTAAAAAAACACATCCATTATATTTTATTAAAAATATGCAAAAAAGAGTTTTGAGGTGAGTTTGCCAGAGCTTTCCCACATCAACTAAGCCCAGTGGTGAGGCTGGAACAACTGTGCTATGTTGAGGGCAAGGCAGCTCCAGAATCGACAGCAGCAGTCCTGGCCTTCCCCCGGGAGCGGCGTTACCTTCATGCAGGTCTGAGCTCGTCTTTCTTGATGGGAAATGAGAGAGACCACCAGTCTGCTGGTTACGTCCGGAGCCACGAGCACTAATGTTTTCAACACGCTCACGTACCGCGCCTCACTCCTCCAGAAAGGCAGTTCCTGAATTCCTGGCTTGTCTCCTTTCCTCCTTCTCTCCCTACTTTCCTCCTTCCTTCCCTCTCTCCCTCTTTCTCTGCCTCCTTGCTTCCTCCATTCCTTCTTTCCTCCCTCCCTTCCTTCCTTCCCCCTTTCTTCTCTTCCTGGCTCCCTCCCTTCCTGCCTGCCTCCGTTAGTTCGTTCATTTCTTTCTTCCTCCCTCCTTCCCTTCCTTACTCCATTTCTTCCTTCTCCCCAACCCTCCTCCCCTTTTTCCCTTCCTTCCACCTTTCTCTCTCTCTCTCTCTCTCTCTCTCTCTCTCTCTCTGTGTGTCTCTTTCTTTCTTCTCTTTTCAGGCAGACATGTTGTCTGTCTTTTATCTCTTTCCCTAAATCTAAATCTGTAACTTTGTACTTAATCTCTGGTCGTTATTAACCATTTCCCTGTCTCTGATATCTTTCTTCTCTGATACATTTGCTACATTATAAGTGGAGTTGTTTTTCTAGAAGTTTAAAAGTAAGTGTTGCAGTCCGGTTCGCATTGCTGGTAGAAATCACCCAACCAAGAGTAGCTTCTGGGAAAAAGAGATTTATTTTGGCTTACAGGCTCGAGGGGAAGCTCCACGATGGCAGGGGAAAACGATGGCATGAGCAGAGGGTGGACATCACCCCTGGCCAACATAAGGTGGACACAGCAACAGGAGGGTGTGCCTAACACTGGCATGGGGAAACTGGCTATAAAGCCCATAAGCCCGCCCCCAACAATACACTCCCTCCAGGAGGCATTAATTCCCCAATCTCCATCAGCTGGGAACCTAGCATTCAGAACACCTAAGTTTATGGGGGACACCTGAATCAAACCACCACAGTAAGTATGTGATTATCATACTTAGATAACTTACAAGGCTCAATGTGTCCACTTCAAGATAAAAATCCAATACCAAGGAATTCTGTGTTCCAGAAATACCCAGTCATTGACCACAGGTGACTGACTTTTCCTGATAGGAAGGTCTGTCCCATCACCGCCCACAGTGACCTACCATCTAGTTTCTGCACTTTTGTGTCTACTACCTGTCAAGCCAAACAAGGGCCCTCTCTTTTGCTGATTCCCAGCCAGGAGTACAGTTGGTGACACTCTAATCTGTAAAAGGGTCTTCACTCATGCAAAGAACTGTTTATATTCTTCCCAAGGCGATGGATTATTCTGATTGTCTTTCTGGCTTAAGTGACAATTGTACATTACTTATAAGGGCATTTCACATAACTGTCATCACGCTTTTCTGTCTTGCAAGGTAGCTGCTTGTGTGTCTATCTCAGTTTCTAGGTGATGGGGCTTGGCTTCGTGGACATCAGACATGACATCAGACTCACGATGTTCTTGGGGGACTGCACACTTAGTTGAATGCTTTGTAGTTACAATCTTGAAATTTGTTGATAGAGTTTTTGCCCTGTGCCCTCACCTATACACATATATATGTGCCTATAAAAAGCTTTCTAAATATTTTTTTAAATAAAAAAGCTATCTTTCCCCTGTTTCTCCTTCAGGTACAGATCCTATATTTAGGACAGGGGCTATTTTAAAGTGCATGTGAGAGACATACTGAGGAAGAGAAGGGAAGGGAAAAGGAGAGGAGACAAGACGAGAGGAATAGAGATGAGACAAAAAGAGAGGAGAAGAGAAGAGGAGAGGAGAGGGAAGGCGAGAGGAGGGGAGGGGAAGGGAGGAGAGGAGAGGAGAGGAGAAGAGAGGAGAGGAGAGGAAGAGCTGGGAACATCTCAGACCAAAAGGCTAAAAACCTATGTGAGAAGTCTGGGTAGTGAGAGATACATGATTTCTCAGTGTCTTGCCTCTCTGGTAAGAAGTTCCAAGGCTTTTTCACAGTACACATTTACTCTTTAATGGCAAGCAGTGTATTTCTACCAGAAGCAAATGCTAGGCTTCAAGAGGAAGTTATCTCTGGGACTGGTTAGTACTCTTCTGACACACGGGGTTGGAATCTGACGTCAAGGTGACTTCCAACACTAGTTCTGTTCTTGCAGTAGCCACAGGGGCCCCAGACTAGCCCACACATTTGACTTCCTAAGCGATCATCTTGGTTTCTTTGTAGACCAAGGTGCTCTGGGGACAGGGTGAAAGCTTATCTTGGAAAGGGTCACCTCCAAGTGAGCACAGATATGAAATGCAGGCATTTGAAAGCTTTAATGATAGTGAGCACTCATTCATTCCCTAACTGTGTTCTTCCTTTTGACTCATGCCAGCCAGGACTGAATTTGTAGCTCAGGCACTGAACACAGTGATTTCTCTTGGCCTTTCAGTGTTTGAAATTTAACTTTCCAGCCTTTTAAAAAAGGACAATACTTTTATCAAAGCAATCATTATCCAGCTAGGCATTTTCTTTCAAAGACTACAAAGTAACAAATGATTGGTTTAAATGGAAACAAAGGGAGAAAGCAGGTCTTTAAGTGGAGAAATAGCGTACTTCTTGCTGAAGTCTGAGGAAAGGAAGCCCCATTCAGGAAAGCAGGTCTTGGGCTTGTAGAAATGAGAAAGCAAGCTTAGGTATGCGAATGGACGGTTTTGTTTTCTAATCAAATTTTATTTACAAAAACAGATGGGTGTCTGGGTTTGGCCCTTGGGCTGTAATTTGCTGGCCTCTGCTTCAGAGAAAATGATTATTGATTCATCCAAGTGATTCAGTAGGAGATATTTTACATAAATGCTTTTCTTAGCATGGTCTGGGAAGCCAAGCATCTCACAGGGCTATCACCAGAAGAATGACTTCAGACACTGCTTTGTTGTTACTCAGTAACACACTATTCCTAGTGAAAATCAGTGACCTATGGATGCATGCATCAGGGTAGACCCCTTTTTGACTAAATTGAATAAGTCAATCAGGTCCAGAACATACAAGTTACATGATTTTAAAGTTCACAACAGGCAAACATAATTAATACACTTAAGAACATGTTAAATACAGGGAGGAAATTGAAGAGGAAAGAAGGGGAAAATTAGCAGAGTCTTTGGAGAGAAAGTAGATACAGTTCTGGTCATTTTCAGTGAACTGGTCACTTCTATTTAATTTTATCTGATGAAGATAAAAAAAGGATCTTATTGAATGAGAACACTCATTTTATGTGCTCCTTTTTGATAGATGCACCATTATAAGTAAAAGTAGTGTGAAGTCAGTTTTGCAAGCTATTAAATCTTGCAGCTATTAAAAGTGCCAGAGCTAGAATTTGAATTCCAGTCTCTTTGGCCTCAGAGGTCATATATCATTCTAATCACTTCTAAGCCTGGGCTTAAGCAAGTATTATTTTATTATAGTTTTTTTCACTTAATCACTTCTCTATTTATGCTGAGATGCCACAAAACAAATTTGCACAGCCTTGTTTCTCCTAGAATCAGTGGGGCCTGTCAGGTAAATTGGTTGTGACACTCAGCTTCTCAAATGTATAATTATATTATAGCCTTGAGCAGGAAGCTCAGATGACTGTTCACAGTGCATGTGGACAGAAATCTGTGTGTTTTCTGCAACTGAAGAATAAGCCAAGAATGTAGCATTAATCAAAATTCCTATGTCATGTGCAAGAGTAACAGTTCTATGTGGAAATGTAAGCCGGAGAACTCTATGAGCATTCTGGCTTATACGTCATAATTAGTTTTGGTGCATCCCATCTCCTTGATAGCACTCAGAAACCGAGAGCCAGTGTTTTCCATTGGATTTTAATGGAAGAGCGGCCCCTTCTCTAGGGCCATAACAATCAAAGTTTCATAATGTCCAAAGTACCTGAAAGAACTGATGGCTGAGAGTGACTGAGTGAATAGTCAGCCCAGCACATGTTTGAGCTGAAGCAGCAATACTCTCTTGTAAAGGCCCCAAGCAGCTAGTGCTGAACTGAGATCTCAGGGCCACGTGGGGTGGGAGAAGTTTTGCAGCTAGGCAACCAGCTTTGTATGCTGGCTCTGTAGCCTAAAAGGTATGTCAATTTTGGACAAACGACTTTACCTATGTCAGCATTCTCACTGGCTAAATTTTACGAGTTCTTCATAAAAGTTATATGTTCATACTATTCAGATGTTCATTAGATCCCCCTGGAAAGCTCTGGAAAATACCAACACACTAGCCTTGCATCAGTTTGGGATCAGAAGGTAGAACGATGAATCATAAATTTTCTGGAAACCTTCACCCAATTGCTCTTTGTGTGTGTGTGTGTGTGTGTGCATGCGTGTGTATGCAGGCATGTGTGCATCACAGTGTATGCGTGGAGGTCAGGGTACAACCTTAGGTATTGGTTCTCATCTTCTACCTTACTTGAGGAAGGGTCTCTTATTCACCACTGTGTTCAGCAAGCTAGCTGGACTGCAAACTTCTGGGAGATTCTCCTGTCTCCACCTCCCTTCTCACCTTGCAATACGCTAGCATTGCAGATGCCTGTGCTACACCACCTGTCCTACACCACCTGTCCTGCTGAGGGTGCTGTGGAGCAGGGCTCAGGTATTCAGGCTTGGATGGCAAGCACTTTATCCATTCAACCATCTCCCCAGCCAGCTTCATTCATTTTAGAAGGTGGGTTAGAACTATAGCCTTCTTGTTAGCTGGCTGTCTCCTGAACTGAGTGGGAGCACAGGGTGACTGCATTTGCTTTGGCTATTCCTCCACAACGGGAAAGATGATGCTCAGAGGAGAGGCAGGCTGGATCAGGTGCAGTGCAGTGAGCAGGAAAGTAGCAGACTGGACATCAGGTCATTTGGATGTGTCTCGCCTTTTAGACACAAAGTCCTGGGATTAAAGGTAGCCACAGTGATGGTTGAATTGGTGTCTTTTCTTGTACAGGCACTATTCTCATATGATGGTCTTGGCCCTATGACCTCATGCAGACCTCTCAAAGGCCTCCATCTTCACATATCATCAAATTGAGGCCTGAAGATTTCAAAAGTGGAATTAATTTTTTAAAACTTATTTGCAAGGAAACAGAGAGAGAGAGAGAGAGAGAGAGAGAGAGAGAGAGAGAGAGAGAGGGAGATTGAGAGTGAGAGAATGGACATTCCAGGGCCTCGTGCCTCTGCAAACTAACTCAAGATGCATGCACCATTTTGTGCATGTGGCTTTATATGGTTACTGGGAAATTGAACCTGATCCATCAGGCTTTGCAAACACCTTTGACTACCAAGCCACCTCTCTAGTCCACCACATGTGAATATTAAGGAGACACAGATATTTAGTTCCAAGCAAATGGTATTCATCCCACCTCATGAGAATAATTTATGCATTTAATGAACGTAGCTGTCTGATGCTGTGACTCATTGGTAAGTGGCCTTCTATTGGCATAACTAAGTGGCTTGCTTCAGTCACTGCTGATCACTAAAGATATGTTTAGAGATGTCTAGAGTTGCTAATAACTTCCATTTTAAACTAACTTGTCATCTCAGTGGGTCTTCCAAGTTGTTGTACATTGACCAATTCTCCAATCACCTGTCTCTCCTAACATGTTCTTCTGAGGGGTTTCTATCATGAAGGTCAATGTTATTTCACTTGCCCATTCTCCTGTGGCCACAGCTGATAGAAGCACAGGGCATCCTCAGCATGAGCACGTCGTAGGTACGCTCACAGCCTTAGTGGCAGCGCGCTGACAGTCCACAAGGAAGATGACGGTGGAGGCTTTCAACACTTTCTCTTGAATGTATCTCACCTACAGATATGAGGAAATACCATACCGGATTACAAAAGTTGAAAGTCACACAGTGTCTGTGGAAGCAGTCAGGGCAGAAGCCCAGTGAGAACAAGTTGATGCTACTGTGAATCATCCTATCAAAACTAGAATGGATGTTTTGTGTCTGGGCTCCTCTCATTCACAGTGGCTACAAGCAAGTCATCAGCAATGGTACCCCTACTTCCCTAATGTGGCACATCAAGGTGGGCTTTCCTTTCCTGGGTCAACTGCCCAAGTCCATGAACTAATCACATCTTTCCATTACACATGTGAGTCTGGGGACAAGGTCCATCTTAATTAGATGTCTGGGTAATGAAAGGGGGTCTGCCATGTGTATGAGCTCTCCAGGCTCTCTCATTTCAGAGTCTGCTCGGTGGTTTTTCACCTGAACACCAGTATGCAAGGTCCCCGCAACCCTGGCTGCAGATGGGGCGGTTTCTTGTTACTTGCTTGGATCTTTATTTTCCTGCTTGTTTCTTATGTGCATTTTCTCTTCATATGCTTTCTCTCTCGACTACACGTACAATCTTTTAATTTCTGAGTCCATCACTTCTTGCTGCGCTCTGGTTTTCTATCCAGATCCTCTGGTGCTTTAGTGCCTCCTCCCAAGCTTTTTTATCCTTGAAGATTTCTCTACGATGAAGATTGTCTCATCTTCCCTCTCCTTTTCCAGCTGGGCAGGGAGGAAAATTCTCCTCTGGCTTGAGTTTTTCAGCTAGCCTCCTCCCTGGAATGTAATTCCTCCTAAATAAACCTCATAATTTATAATTTTTCCCTAGGTAAACTTAATCAGTTATAACTTAACCTCCTCAGAATCCATTTTCTCAGTTCTTTGTTAAAGTGGGAAAGAACCCAAAGATTGGGATGCACAGGCCTGGGGCTTTCCCCTTGGACCTCCAAACCCTACATCAATAGGAAAAGGATACAACTGGGCTATACCAGCAGAGCATCACAGAACACACATGTGTTGCTGAAGGTCCAGGCAGTTGGTTACTTATGGAAGATGTTACTATGTAAGGAAAATCCCATTTGCAGAGCACACTGTGGTCTCATTGAAGCTAGGACAATGTTCCTGTGTCCTCATAATGCTTAACTTGCATTGCTCTTGTCCCCTCCTCCCCCACCACTCTCAGCTTAGATGACCCTTCCATACTCCTTTCTATACTGTAAAATGTAAGCTTTGCAAATCACTGTTCTTAAAAACAAAACTCCTCCCCAAACCTTCCAATAATAGCCAGGGAGCACAACCAAGGATAATTACAAAAATTGGCAATTGGCAATAGCAAAACCACACGTGCAAAGTTAAACGCCTCTGTGTACTTTTCATGTGGACTATCTGAGTGCAATTCAGCAAGATTCTCACACTGTTTGACTGCCCCTGAGTGAAGCTTCTTTGCATTGGAATGTAGTTTTAACTTTTTTGGTTATGATAAGCATATTTTTTTTTAATTTGCAGGGCAAAGTGTTTGTTTGCATTGGCTAGAATTTTCTCATTAAAAAAAAAAACCAAACAATAAAACAAGAAAACTCTCCTCTTATTTCCTGTGGTCTGTCCCATGTCCAGAAACTGTCCTTTGTAGTTTGCTGCTCATATTCTTTTGTGTGTGTGTGTGTGTGTGTGTGTGTGTGTGTGTGTGTGTGTGTCTTTAAAAGTGTGGCATAGGAATGGTGAGGCTGTTTCCTGCTGGCCTCAGGAAAGGGAAAGTATGTGAGAGAACCTCATTAGCATCAAATGTACCTTCTTCATCCTCAGAGGAAGCCCTAGGTCATGGTTTATCTGCCTATTTTCTTTCAAACCTCATAGTGTTTAAGAATAAGCAGTCCTGCCACAGAGAAGTGAGCCTCTAAGAGTCCTGGGGATTAAAATTACAGCTTTATAGCACATGACTGGTGAGGGGCTTAGATGGAATAAAATCCCAGGCATATAGACTATAGCTCAGTACACCTCCAAATCAAGTTCACATTTCCCCTTGCACATTTTACATATGTGTGTTTTAATTTTATCTCTTTAAGTTGGATATTTTGGCTTGGATTTGCAAAAACTTTATTTATTCAGTATTTATGTTCTTTTCTAATCCCTACCATGGTTCTCTATGCCACGTAAGGTGCAGTGTACCAAAATACAAAATGGCAGGGATTAGAAAACAGATATCACCGTTCCATTTATGAAGTGCTGTGGGAACTCAGGATAGATAGAAGCTAATCAACTGAGCAGCCAGGAGTGAGGGAATAAAAGCTCGTCCAGAAAAGTACCTTTAGCAGGATATGAAGGCAATTGCTGAGTGGGGAGTTCTTCAAGGGAGGAAACGAAAAGCCACCTGCACAAAGAATGATGAAGAAATGGTGATACTATTAAGATGACGAAAGTATAGTTTACCATGAAGATGTGTGCCACATGGACTTGGGGAAGTAGCTGGAGTGAGGATGAGATCTGAATTATCTCTCGTGGTATCTGGGTGGCCGTTCTGCAGATAGTGTGGGCAGGAAGCCTCCAGACAGCTTTGAAACCTGGGCTTCACATTGTCCACGGCAGTAGGCTGCTCCTTCTTATTGCTGTTTTTATTCTATTGTGCGAACACACCATCACAGTTCTACATTGTGCTGTTTTTTTTGTATTGTTTGTTTCCCATTTTGGCCTATGGCCCTCCTGCTCCTTTGAACATTTTGAGATGTGCTTTGAAACTTTGCATGCATATGCATTTTTGTTGGAAGTATGCTCAGGAGGGTAATTCTGAAATTATGCTGGGAGCAGGGGGTCCCAAGGAAGATGCTCCCTAGAATTAGAAAGGTTTAAAGATCAAGATGGTCAGAGCTCCAAGCAGTAGAAAGGTTTTGAGGCAGTGGACTGAGGTCAGAATCTATCCTGAAACAGAACGTCTGCAGGTTGAGAGGGAGAGAAGAGCTGAAGATGGAGATGCTCATAGGGAAAGCTGAATGGAGGAGGTCAGCGGCTTGTGAAGAGATGAGTAGAAAGAGTGAAAATGCTTTGGATTAAGTCACTGACTATTTTCACGTCACAAAGAAGGCTGCTCTGACCGTCTGCCTCTGAATGGCTGAGGTGGGCTCAGGGCTCAGGGCTCAGGGTGACACCTAGAAGCAAGAAGGAAGAAATGGAGAATCTAACATGGGTTCTCCATTTAAAAGAAGACAAAGATGCCTGGGTATTCTCTGAAATTATCCAGACCAGAACCCTAAGGGAGAAATCAGAGAAAGACCTGGAACAGATTTGTCTAATGGGTAGGGGGAAGAAAGCATGTGGGAAATATATGTCATGCCCTGTCTTGTTAAAAATGATTTCCAAGTTTCAGTGGCGTCTGACAATTATTTTACTCATTTAACAACTGTGGAAAAGGATGAATCATGTTCACTTCATAGATGAAGAAACAGACTTATGAAGAATATGTGAGAGAGAGAGAGACAGAGCGAGAGCGAGAGCGAGCTGTGGACATCCTCATATTTATGTGTCCATTTTTGTATTGTGTGATTACACAAATGACTCCCACATGGAAGACACGCCCAGTCACAGATAACCATCCTGTCAGAATGGACCCCTGGAAAGGAAATAGCAACCTTGTTTTCTCCCTTTTTCCAGAAGAGATAATTTGAATACCATATCTCTGTCTCCTTGATGGTAGGGCAGGCTACCAATGCAGAAAGTTGACACATTTGACTTGAAATACTAACTTTATCTGCTTGCCAACTGTGTGGATATAACGAGCATATTTAATGTTCCCAAGTCAAAAGATTTATGGTGAGGGGTAAATTAAATAATATGTGTACTAATACTTAGTATTTTTTTTGGGGGGGGCAGGGTCTCACTCCACCCCAAGCTGACCTTGAACTCACTCTGTAACTCCAGGCTAGCCTCCAACTCATGACAATATTCCTACCTCAGTCTCCCAAGTGCTGGGATTAAAGGCATGGGCCACAACACCGGACTTTTCCCTATTTATAATTCTTAAGGCCTTGTGAGCCTGTATTACTTAGATAACTTCCGACATAAAGTGCATGCTACTGTTCACCTCCTGCAGTTTTCTTATTCACTGTTGCTTTCTCACTCTAGCATCCTGCCTGGCCTATCCTAGAAGGTAATGAATACACATGTGAGCCGAAGGGCACAGTAGGGGAAAAATAAAAGCATAGAAATTAGATAAGACCTGGAAATCTGTGATGAGAGCAGTAACATTAATTTTGAATAAGTTATCTTGTAATGCCTGTGGTCTTGAATAATGGGTACTGAGGGAAAGGGCTTTAAAACAATGTCAGAATAAGTGAAGGATTGGAGGTAGAATAAAGAGTGTGTTTCTAGTCGATAACAGAGTAGGATGGTCAAATGAAACTGGGAGAGTCAGAAAACGAGTAAATGGACACAACATTTTGATGATTTTGATGTGACCAGTCATTCTTGGCAATTCTAGTTTTCAAATATTTCTAAAAAGCATTGCTTTCAGTACAGTCTTGAATGGATATGCCAGAGGGATGAGGAAAGAGGTGGGCCCAGAGACGGCAGCTGTGTGCCCCCGGAGGAGGCAGGGAGTAGGGGCAATGACAGAGATCTGCAGCAGCAGGACAATGACAGAGATCTGCAGCATCAGGAGGCTTAGTGGCCAGTACTGGCCAGGAGAAGTAGCAAGTGTCCAGGAGGAGGAGAGGTACTGATAGCAGTTCATCAGGTAGCAGGTGACTGTGGACAAGTGCTTACAGGGATGGCCACCTGCCTCAATGGGCAGCAGTAAGATCCACAGCAGACTCTGTGCTCTGGACCAGGACGTGGTAGAGCGGCTCCCCTCCCTGTCCGACCTCACAGCGCCGGCAAGAGCGCAGTGCCGTCCATCGGCAATGGCCCAGCCCACCAGCCTCTTCTTTCACCCTCCCCAACCCTTCAATATTTAGCATCTTGCCTAAGAGATATTAAACGATTTCTTCATTTTGCCTTATGAGGATTACTTTAGGATCTCTTGACCTCTTACAAATTTTGTACACGTTGACTCTCATAAATCATGACTCAGTGAAAGCCTTGTAGAAGATAATTTCACATGTATTTTAATCTTTACATATATTTTATCTAAATAAAGCATGTGTGCATTAAATTAGGCATATCTATGAAGGTACTGGTTTTGGTATGGAGAATGGGAGTTTTTTTATGTGGATGGGTGAATTCCAATCGTATCTAGATGTTTATTCGAAGGCCACAGAATTGTTTGTAATTAGAGGTATGAGGATATGGCTCTCTATTTTGGGAATGTTTCAAAACTGATATGTAAAGTACATTTGGCCAAGTGAAGAAATCTTAGGTTTTCAACTTAATGAACTTAGAGTGAGTAGTTGTGCAACAGTTGCCGAGATGTAAACAGAGACCCTTGCTGTTGACACAAACTCCCCCAGTCCTCCTTAAGTCACAGCAAAGACGGGAAATGTGCTGGCTTCCGCAGTTTTGCCTCTGCACATTTCAGGTAAAAGGAATTATATAGAGCATGTATTTTTACTGAGTGTCACGTTTTGAAATTCATTCTTAGTATTTTACATGTGCTAGTGTGTTTTTCTTTTTTATTATTTTTGTGGGTATGTGCGTGTGATGTGCAGTCATGTGTGTGTGCATGTTCATGTTCACGCAGGTGCGGAGGCCAGAGGTCGATGTCACGTGTCTTCTGCTCTCTACCTTATTTTTCAAACAACATCTCTCACTGAACCCCAAATCCACCAATTTGGCCAGACAAGGTGAGCAGCAAGACCTGAGGATTCTCCCTCCTCTGCATCCCTAGGCCGGGCTGGCAGTAATGGTCCAGTATGCCTGGTATTCGGTGTGGCTTCTGGAGCTCTGGACGCTGGTCTTCATGCTTGCAACTTGTTCATTGAGCACCCCCCGCCCGCCTCAGCTCGTTCCTTGTTATTGTGGTATTTATTATATTCTATCATACATATACACTACTATAAGGTTGTTCTTCTACAGTTTATGGATTTTGTCTTCTCTTTTGATAAGGTCCATGCTGGTTTGTTGAACATTTTGAGTTTTTTTTTTTTTTTGCAGAAATGTTTACACATATGCAGTTTGGTTGGAAATCTATTCAGGAGAGTAGGGATATGTCTTTCAGGCTTAACAATATCAAAACCTTCTAAGTTAGTTATATCGACTCACATTGCTACTAGCAAGATATGAGAACTGTTGTAGTCCGGTTCACTTTGCTGCTAGAAACCACCCAATCAAGAGCAGCTTTTGAGAAAAAGAGGTTTGTTTTGGCTCACAGGCTTAAGGGGAAGCTCCATGATGGCAGGGGAAAACGATGGCATGAGCAGAGGGTGGACATCACCCCCTGGCCTACATAAGGTAGATAACAGGAACAGGAGAGTGTGCCAAACACTGGCAAGGGGAAACTGGCTATAATACCATTAAGCCCACCCCCAACAATACACTCCCTCCAGAAGACATTGATTCCCAAATCTCTATCAGCTGAGAACCTAGCATTCAGAATACCTAAGTTTATGGGGGACACCTGAATCAAACCACCATAAGAATTTTAGTTGTTTGAATACTCTTTACTCATTTAGTTATTATTTAAAAATTTTACCCACTTTAATGTGTATATGGAGTTTTCTCACTGTGATCTTAATTATCAGTTCTCTAATGCTTCTGGATGTTGACCATTATTTCATGTACCTACTGTCACTTGCAAATCCTAGTTTGTGAACTATCTCCTCAAATATTTCTGTTATTAATTTTAGACCTTCTTTTTATTATTTTATTTTTTATTTATTTGAGAGAGAAAGAGGCAAATAGAGAAAGAGAGAGAGAGAGAGAAAATAGGTGCAGTAGGGCTTCTGGCCACTGTAAAGGAACTCCAGACTCATGTACCACCTTGTGCATCTGGCTTTACATGGGTTCTGGGAATCAAACCTGGGCCCTTTGGCTTTGCAGGTAAGCGCTTAACTGCTAAGCCATCTCGCCAGCCCAAATATTTCTTTTCAGTGTAAAGCAGATTAGAAAGATAAACCTGAATACAAGTTGTTAGACTTCTTTATTGCAAATACATTTTTACATCCTTTTCACTTTCTTTGTGACATATTTTTGACAAGCAGATATTCTTAATTTTATTAAGGGTACATTTATCAATGATTGCCTTTGTGCTCCCACTCCTGTCCTATTTTGTATATTATAGTAGGCACATGTGAGATGTGGTAACAGAAGTAAAGAAAAGTCTTTTCCTGAAGACGGGATACACTCTGGAGGCCTGGTGGACGGTCATCACGCAGGTGAGCGGAGTTGGTCGCTTGGTATCAGGGAATTCACACGAGAACAAGGAAACTGAATCAACTGAAGAGGTCCAACATGGACAAGGGTGTTTTTCTTGGTTTTGTCCAAGAGAGACACTTTCTAAGAACTTCAACCTCAAGACAAAACCCTGGATGGAGTCCAGAGTGATAGTTTGACTTTCATTATTTTTTCCATATCTGTGCTCCATCTACAGCAAGTTGTTGCAGTGTGGATTCAAAGGGCTTCTGAAGTCTGAAAGGTTTCAGGTGGCGTAAAACTAAATCTAAATTGTTTTCAGGATACACACAGTTAGTTGCGGCCATGTCTGTGTGCATTAAATGCCTCTTCCTTTTCTAGTACATAATTTTACTAAGTAACAGCAGGAGTGTGGTTTAGCATTGTATTTGGGAGAAAGCCCAAATATGGTCATGTCTTGTTGTTGTTTTGCTTGAAAAATGGACTGAAACTTCTAGTTTATATATTTTTTTAAAAATTTATATGATGTATATATTTATATTATATATTTTAATTATTTATAAATTTTTATTTATTTATACATATATATTTAATTTAATTTATTAATTTTCTTTTCAGCAAATACAGGCAGTTTTGTACCATTGTTTAGGTGCATCCATGATATACCCCTCCCAATGGACCATCCTTGTTGTTGTAAATGGGTCGTGCATTGTGGAGTTAGTCCACAGTTATTGGTATGATAAACGTCTCTGCATATCATGACCCAACATGTGACTCTGACATTCTTTCCGCCCCCTCTTCTGCAAAATTTCCTTGAGCCATGTTGGGTTCATTTTTGGTCTGCTTCAGTGCTGAGGTGTTGGGGGCCTCTGAGGCTCTGGCTCTTTGATTTGGTAGGAGTTGATTTTTCTCTGTGTTGGTCTCCTTCCCCTTTGTGCTGGTATCCGGTTCATCAGGAAAACAGCACCCTTGCTTGTTTCGCCAATTTTCTTTAGTTTCATTCGTGCCCCTTTTGAGGTATGTTGGGGCAGCTCTCTCCTTAGGATCTGCATCTATCTGAAAAAGAGAAGCAGATTCTCCAACGGAGAGTAAGTTAGCACCAGTAAAATTGAGATAACATTTACTTTTTTGATAGAGAGTTTAATAGGTGTAGGCCCTCTTGTACCTCATGATTAATGTTAGCTTGATATTGGAAAGTGGGCTTATGTTTGGATATGGTTCAGACTTGTTTCCCAGCTCCAGCTATGGTTCTCTTACCACTGAGGGGATCAGTTAGCCAAATCAAGAACAGTTGGTTCCCCACCATGGCTGTGTGCCACTATTGCACTTGTGTGGGCATCACACCAGGTTATTTGTTACTAATTAGGTTAGATCATGAGTTGCTTGGACAGATATTGGTCATTTCCCCCAGTTGCCCATGTAGCACCTTCTGGCACTAGACACGCTGACTGTCTGGGGACTGACTCTCTCCTGGCTTCCAGCCATGCCGTTCGATTTTACGTGTCAGCTGCGTATGGAGTCTTCAGCAATAGGGTCTTACCACTGACCTTTGGTGGGTCATCAAGTACTCTGACAAAAGTCTGTCTTTGTTTTAGGAAACCTTGTAGGTTTCTCTGATCAAAAGCTCATTGTGGATGATAGCCCCATGCTGGTAGTGGGGGTTACAGGTCAGTGCCCACTAAGAAAATGAGGAAAAACATAACTAATATACAAGAGTTAGAGAGGAGTGGGGGGAGTGGTACCATAAAATTCTACTTCCTAAAAGGCAGACCAAATGGCTGAACCTTCACTAGACCCTTACAGGAAACACCTGAACCACAAGACACTGGAAAGGGTAGGATCAAGACTAACCTAAATCTTCTACATATTATATATTTTTTAAAAATTCACTTTTATTTAATGAATACTATGCAGTTTATTTATTTTCAAGTGTATTCTGGTTGTTTTCACAAGATTGTGTCACTCATTCTGCATGCTGCAGATTGTGCTATTACTGTTTTAAAGGTAGGAAAAAAGAAGATAACACAGAAGAAATTACCTTCCTAAAGACCCCTGTAGTAAAGGATGGAGTTCAGACTTACACTATCTTTTTACCATGAAAGCGCCTATAACAGTGGCGAATTATAGAAAGTAAATGACTCACAATAATGAGTCTGTTTCCATGCACCCCTGTTTGTAGCAAGAGTAACCCAGAGTTTGTCCTTAGCTAACATTCTTGGGTGCATATTACAAAAGCACAATGTGCCTGCCCATATGGGCCTAATGATCTGGTTAGAGCTTTTTAAGTTCACTATCTTGTGTCTATTTCTCTCTCTCTCTCTCTCTCTCTCTCTCTGTGTGTGTGTGTGTGTGTACTTGCAGCATTAAAAATATGGAGATTGTCAGAGTACTCAGTTAAATAAACATCGCCCCTTTGAAGATCTAAGACCATGACCAGGGAAAAGCCTGTAGATTATTGATAAATAGTACTCTGCAGTAGCATTAATTCCAGGTCTCTGTCTCAGCCTCTCATAGAGGAAGCGTGACCCAGTTCTTGAGAGATCAAGATCTCATAACAGACAGGTGCATTTGGCTGTTAGATCCACTCATGACCAGATCTGCCTTTCTATGCAAATTACCCCACCTTGGTGAGACTCCGTTTCACCTACGCATAGTAGATTAGAATGTTCACCAGTGTGAGCAGTTGTAAGGAAAGATTACGTGAGGCCATGCAATATGGAACCTGCTAGATAACTGTTAGTAAATGCCACTTTGGGTATTCCTTTACATCCTTATTCTACCAGAAAGACCACAAATAAGACACCAGTCTACTGGTCCTTGAATATTCAGCAAATAGGTGCTCTGCTTTTCTCTTTAAGGGAGGATAGTACATTCTTCTTCATTATACATTTTGTTCTTGCTTTTATTTTTATGAGTAGGATGAATCTTTTCATAAGCTTTTCTGTTTTCCCCACAGACAGGCATAACATCCTGGCCATCACATTACCACCAATTCTTGGAGCTGTGTATGACTCACTAATTGTTTAATAGCTAAATAATTAAGCAACTTACACTTGAGATTTCTGTTTCATTTCATTGTAAGTTGATTTCAGCCTGTAGGTGGCTCCATTTCCCCTAAGAAAGCTCCGGGCTTTAAACATTTTGCAGTTTCTGTGCTGAAGTCCGTGTGCCTAACCCTGGCTGGTGTTATGGCTTCTCCTTAAATTAATAAGCAAGCTTAAATTAATAAAAGTTTTTGGCTTTCTTTGTTCTGATAGAATTACATGGTTTGGTTCATATTTCTGGAATAAATTCTTCATCTTGAGGCACTGTTTTGGAACTGGTAAGAAATTTGAGAGTTCACTGAAAAGTTCTGTAGGTTGATTATTTTAAAGATTTTGTACATTCACTCATTCATTCATTCACTTAATGAATGACTACTGTGTTTTAGGACTAGTACTAGAGGTAAGGAAGGAGACCACTATGAATAAAAAGGTTTTCTATTCCATATCACCTCTGCTTAATAAGAACAACATGGTATATGTCCATAGCACTCCATGCAAGGCATGGGACCATAACATGTTATCTACAACCAACTCTCTGTGACTGTAAGTTACACATCCTATAAGTATGTGAACAATCTTGTGTCTCTCTTCATGTACAGACCTGTATCTTTTATCCACTATACAGTACAGTATGACAACTATTTACATGAGATTTACAATGTACTGACTAATACAAGCAACCTAGAGATTGGTTAAAGAATATGGGAAGCTGTATTTACATTATTTTCAAATGCCATGAGCTTCAAAATATGTGGACTTGGTATCTGTGAGGAAATTTTCAAGCAGCCCTATGAGGTGTTATCCATCACATTTTACAGATGAGGAACCAACAGAACCCAGGCATTCAAGTTCTACTTCAACATGGAGGTTTTATTGTAGTCTCGTTACAGTCCCCCTAATGCAAGTGACTCCAGGTCATTTTTTTTTTTCAGGGTTACACAGACCTGCAGAGTCTGAGGGCCACAGCCAGCTCCTCTGCTCAGCCGTCCTAGGAGCTTGCCTCCCTTCCTTTGTCTTTGTTCTGTTTTGACCTCGCGTTCGGCTTCCTTGGGAAAGCTACTACAGATGGTAGCTATTCCCACACAGCCATGGCAAATCTTCCTTGCTTGTTGTGAGCACGTATCACAAAGCCATGGCTGAAGGATAAGAACAGTAGAAACTTTCAAGAGGCAGATGGTTTTCCACGTAATTTGCTGAACAAATTGTCAGTGGACTCAGAGAGGTCTTCAGTGGGCCCTCACCTCTTCAGGTTGTCACTCTTGAAATCATCTTATACAATGTTTCTCTCTCTGAGTTCCTTATCCCTTCTTTCTCTACATACCCATCTTTATTCTATTGTATAGGTAATTATCATAAAGAATGCTTATCCATCAACATCTAGTCCTACTTCTTTAGTGATAGAATGCCCAAGTTTTAACAATAGGCATGTGTGCACAATTAACTGGATTTTCCAGCTATTTGGGCAGCTTAACTGGATAGAAACAAAAGTATTTGCTTGACTTTTTGGACATGAAAATTAATACATATACATGGTCATTCTTTATATTACCACTCAGGAGTGATGAGAGGTAGGGAGGGCTGTTACATCTAGAGCATGCATTGAATTTGGACATTAAAATCGTCAAAGTTGCTCTTTGAGGCTTGCACAGCTATGAGGCAGATAAACAGACTTGGTTTGTTTCGTTTGGTTTTGTTTTGTGCAAGCACCATAGTGTATGTCTCATGCAACTGTGTTTCCTTCCTATAATTAATTTGATTCTTAGGGTAGATGTGTAAAAAGGTACCGGACTACATTTGGTCTTAAGGACTAGATTATATGCTATGAGCTGAAGAACTGTGCTCCTTGACATACTTTTGTAGAACATTTGATAGTGGATAAAAATTCTCATACGTAATGCTTTGGAAGACAGTCTGTGTGCTAACTGAGCACATCGCTAATAAAATGAATTGAGAAAAGTTAATGCTATTGAAGTGAACTGAATTCTTGTGTTTTTCTACATTAAAAAAAAACACAAAAAACACATGGGTCTCACTGTTAGAATTAGCACTGATGTGAGGACTTGAACAACGAAGGGACTTAGCCTGCGTTACTGCCTCCCATTACTTGTGGTTGTTCAGAAAATGGGAGAGAATCCAATTTCAATGCCCAGGTTTGTTAGATCCAGATCTTAAACTAGTCTCAAGATAGATATAATGAAATCGAGTGAAACATGGATGAGTATGAAACTTTTGGCTGTGTTTTCCTAGACAGTAACTAATATGGAAGCAAGTGGAACAAATGCCAATGCAGTTTTGAAGGAATATTCCTTCCAAAGAAATTGCCGGCAGGGCTGTGAAAGCCTGTAGCTAGTTAAGATCAGGTTCCCAAAATGTGCCTGTATCATGTGTGTTTGGGAGGGGATGGGCTAGTGTATATAGGAGTCTTCATAATGCATGGCATTCAGAAATTATAAATCTAGCACACATAATATCAAATAATATTTTGTTTCATTTTTCCCATTCTGGAAAACATACTGCATTGGTGCCTCAGGAAAAGTACCAATAGTAGAGAGGGAGAGAAGAGATATTTTCAGAGAATTTGCTCACATAATTATAGAGGGTTAAAACACTCAGGACGTTTCATTTGTCAGGAAAGTTCCAGGGTGACTGCAAAGGCCTGGAGACAGGAACACTGACGTCTAAAGGGAAGGTAGCATGAATTTTCCAGCTTAAGCAAAGAGAACATTCACACTTCTCACTCTTGTTCTGTTCAAGCCCTCAAGGATGAGGTGATACCCATCACACTGGTGATGGTGGGTTTGTTTCCTCAGTTCACCACTTCCAGTGCTGATCTAATCTAGAAACATGCTCATAGACCCAACAAGAAATAACATTTTATCAGCCAAGGATCCTCCAGCCCAATCAAATTGACAAACTGACATTCGTACTGACATGTGCATTCATACCGAACTGGATA
The DNA here is from genome assembly GCF_020740685.1 of Jaculus jaculus. Lineage (NCBI taxonomy): Eukaryota > Metazoa > Chordata > Mammalia > Rodentia > Dipodidae > Jaculus > Jaculus jaculus. The sequence goes on from NC_059103.1 coordinate 191,422,113, forward strand.
TCAGAGGTACAATGCAGAATCTGAGACTCCTCAGAATTTCCCTATAGTAGTATATAGATGTCTAATTCATGGCTCCAAGCCGTTGTCTTTCTATTCCAAGTCATTTTGTCTACCTAGTGTTCACTGGCCTTGATACTCTTCTTGCATTCATCCAAAATTCACACATATCCCTTCTCTTTCACTATTTCACAAATAACTTTAATCCTTAACTAATTACTATTAGTTATACTTGTATTGAAAATTCAGTATGTCTTAGGAAAATCTATTATGCATGAGCACTTCCTCCTTTTCTCCCTGATTCTACTTCCTTACTGTTACCACCAACACAGCTGACAGGAGAAAGGTGTATTTATTCTGTAAGAAGCTATGTGTCTATTGTATTTCAGCATAGACATTTGTTGGTATGCTTGCATATTCTATAAATGTCCTAGAAAGAGGATCAATGTGTACAGTCATGCTTGAATTTCCCATCAACAATTGCCCTATCTGCCACAAAGTATATGTTTGATGAATACGTATAAAGAATACATATGAATGAGACAACAAATGTGTTTTCATTATTTTAGGTTCAATGTAGCAAACTGATAATGTACCAAAATGTCGATTGGTTCCCATCAGAGACTACACTAATATTTGGATACTAGATATGGATAATGGTTTCAGAAATATATTACCTATGCAAAGATGTGAAAAATGTTTATATTTAAAATTCCCCCAAAAGGTTTTGTTTTGCTTCAATTGTAGGATGAGCTCAGGTTTGGAGTGAAGGCATGTTTTCATCAACAACAGTCATACAATACTGCTTACACAAGCTTGCTCAAGCCATAACTAGAGCATATGTTTACACTTTTAAAAGTGTTTGGGCTAAAGAAATTATCTGTAGATGAATTCAATGATACCCAAAGGTACATGTGATAAGAGGACCACATTTGGGTTGATATTACTGAAATCTTTTCACATATATATTATTATCTCTGAGAAAAATCAAGAATGGTGCAAAGTGTATCTTTATTTTCACTTTTCTAACATCACTTTCTCTATGTACATATACTGAAACAATCTATCTGAATAGTGGCAAATTCTGCCAGTTCCAAATTGACCTGATTGGTCATTTGAGAACCCATAAACAGAGGGATTATGGAAACATAAATAAATCTTGGAGAGTTCATTCTAGTCTAGGAAGGTTTTATTCTCATCATCAACATCATTGCCAGATATGAAAAGACAAAGGTTTCCATCTTTAAAACATTCAGAAGACTTTTACTTTGGAAAGTGAAAAGTATTTCCCAATGACTCCTTTGGTCCTTTACTGTATTCTTGAGTTATCTCAAAAACATGAACCAAGGGAAATACTATCATCTTAACAGCCTGGTGAGGACTTGAGAGGTGAGAGCCTACAATGTTCCAACAAAGAAACAAACGTGAATAAGGAAGCCCATATGTAAGGGGTGACATGAGAGGGTAAGAGTGAAAAAATAAATTTTGAACATTATTATCACAAATGGTTTGCTAAGTGACCTCTTGTTCTATCCACACAGAAATTGCAAATATGTAAGGAACAGTATCCTTTAGTTGAAGAGCTGCTGAGTGACAGAGGCTTACAGTCTAGGCTTACAAACGCAATCACTTTTAGTTCTTGTCCTTGAGAATGTGAGACATCTGGCTGTAGGCTTTAAGAGCTAGAGGTTTATCCTTGTTAGGCGTTCACATCCGAGGATTATTGATCAGGGATTTGAGTGTCAGAAGCCCAACAAGCAGCAGTAAAGTGTCAAGGCTCAGGGCTCTAACCCTTGAGGAGTCTCAGAAACTCTTACAGCATCTGGCTCACAGTTTTGGCCTTTGGCTCACCGTAGTTTCTTGCTGTAATAGCCTGAATTCTACAGGTGCTGCTCTGGAGAACTATTCAGCTGCCTTCTGACTTACCCTAAGTAGATATAGGGCTTCTCATCCCATGATCTCTTCTGCTGCTTGTGCAACCTGCTAAGCCCACTCGACCAGTGACAGAGACAAGTAGGCAGAGTAGAAGCCTTTATTAAAGGGCCCAGTGTTTCAACACTAGTTTTCAAGAAGCCTTGTTCCTTCTGCCTTTGTTCTTTTTGAATTCTGCCATAGGTTACTGCAACAGGAAAGTGCTGTCTCCTGGATGTTGAGAGTCCATATAGAGGAACATCTAGAACTTCTGACAAGAGTCATCAGTTGCTATACACAAGTGAGGCCAAATTGGAAGGCCAAGCCCAATGGATTCTTCTCCTGAAGACAGCATAATTGTGTGAGTCCAAATGAAATGCCAACAATTGTGACTGTGGAAAATAGTAGGTTGTTATTAAGTCATTAAGTTTGAATGGCATCTTAGGAAGCAATGGACAAGTGATACAGATTTTAAAATGTCTTCTGGATGATTGTCTTGTCTCCACCTATCTTATTGCCATAGGAAAGATGGAATTACACATGTTTACTCTACAGCATCTGGCTTTACAAGGCTTGTGGGGATCTGAACTCAGATACTCATGTCCCTGTGATAAATGGTTTATCAACTGAGACATCTCTCCAGCTTGGCTGTCTTAAAATCTCAAGATTTCTAAGTTTTTTCCTTAAGAGTCCATAATATATATCTTTAATTCAGACATATAAAACATTTCAAGGTCAAAAGGAAAGTTATTTATTAAGGGGTGTGTGTGTGTGCAAATGCAATTTTAAATAGGCAAAACAGCAAGTGTTAGATGATAAAGATTAAAACATATTCCATTCATTCAAGCCAAAGTTCAAAGCAGGGGGGTTTATGAGAATGCTTTTAGATGAAAATTTCTCACTGTTTTGGGTCAGTGGAGGCTGTGTGCTGGTTATAAGTGAGTGGAAGCAAAGATTAATAACATTCTAACAATTTGTCTTTGCAGTACCTTGTGCCACACTCAGCCAAACTCCTCCCTGGAAGGCAGGAAGAGCAAGATTTTGTTTTGTATTGTTAAACTGCAGTTGTGTAAGCTTGGGCAAAATCAGCCAACCGGAAGGACTGAGAAATCATGGTTGCTAGACTGCAATGTAAATCTGCAAAATGTAATTTCCCGTTGTACTCAGCCAGAAATATATTCCATACATTTCTACCATGTGTCTGTAACTTATGACAACAAGCATTTATTCTGACATTACATGTTAGTAACAAGTTAACTAACGTGACTCTACTTGGCTTTTAGTGGTGGGGCCCTGATGAAGGAGTGGCTCCAATGTGTGACATGCAGTTTCTTTGTCTTGTGGTCACCAGCCCAAGGCTAGCAGTTCAAACTCAAGGGTTGTTTTCTCTCAAGAACCATCTCCTTGGCTTGCAGATGGCCCCTCCTTACTTTCCCACTGGGGCCTTTCTTTGTGCTTACATTCCTACTGTCTGGGTGTGTCTGAATTTTCTTTTCTCATAGGAATATCAGTGAGACTGTGTTAGGGTTTCCCATGCTCATGGTGGGCTTACTTTAATTTCTCTAAAGGACTTAGCTTCAAATGCTTTCTGACATGCAGGAAGCCATGACTTCAACAGATGCATTTGGGAGGACAAATTAAGCTCACAACACGTGCCTGGCTGGTTGATTTTCTAGCTTATAGGATCCTCTGCTTCTTCATGCTGTTGGTGACCATTACTCCCCAGCAGAACACATAGAACTTTCCAGACTATGAGGACTTACCATCAGGGATCTGTCTTCCATCTCAATTCCAGCATGATCTCCTCATGCATTGCCACCTCAGTCTGTGGTGTCTTCAGCCATTGGGTCTTATCATTTAGATCTCATAGGTAAACAAGTGCTCTGGCAATAGCCTGTGTTGCAAACATTTTTTATAATTTTCTTTACACAATAATTCTGATGTTTAATGTCTTTGTCTTGAGTGTGCATCCCACAAAGGTACATATAGCGTCATGTGCAGACACTTAACAATTTACATAAACGAGCTCCATAAACATAGCTATTCAGCCTCTTACTTTTTCCCTAAGTAGCAGTGATCCTGAAGGCTGGCAAGGCTTTATCAAATTATATTTATCTGCTCTTGAATCTGCTGTCCACAGCACTGAGATGAACAAGTATTTCATTGTATTCTCATATAAGCAACAATGCCTTTGAGATTTAAATCCAAGAGTGAAATTCTAAGTCACATTACAAATGTCTTTGTGATCTAAGTTGTGCCAAATTCTGTCCAGAATGGCTGCACTGTTTTTTCTCTTACATTGTTGGGGCTCAAAGGCTCATATCCTATACCCACTAATTTTTAACATGAGCTTGCTTTATAATTTTGCCAATCTGCTATATGTCTGTATATTGTCAAGATTTCATTTCTTCTATGGGAGTTTCCGAGGTATCAAGGACAATGAATGCCACTAAACTATAAAACATGTCAAAGTGCCACAGGAATTCTGGGTTCCGAGAAATGTGACTTAGAATTTAGGTAATTGTAGAGGAACGTGAACTCGTATATTCTTTGAGTTGGTAACATCAGCAACACGGTGTCGTACAGAAAGTAAGTCTCAGGTTGGCTTTCACGTGAGGATGTCAGTGGATGCTTTCCACTAAGCAAGTTCAATGGCTGTGCTGAAGTTTTGAAGAAAATACATTTAAGCCACAGATAAGAAAATAGTGTTTAATATACATTAGGGTCACCAAGGTATGCTCAAAAATAACAATATTTGGAGTTTTTGAGGCATTTCTAAGGATATTGGTAATGTTGTGTGGAAGGCTGGGAGTCATTCAATGAGACTCAATAAGCCTTTTTGGTGTGTTTCCAAGAAATTTAGAATGAACGGTCTTCATATTGTAGATCCGGCCCTTCGTAATTCTTGGCTTCATATAAAAAAGAGGAAATAATTCACTTGTCAGTTGAGACACTATTAAAATAATTTTGAATGATAGGACCCTATTTTTATTTCAGCTTTTAAATTGGAAGAAACCAAAGAAATGAATAATATTGCTATAGAAAATAACATCTTCCATCTTATTCCATTTATATTTCCTTAAAAATTTATATCTATAAAAATAAGTTACTTGATATGAGATGGACAATGGTATCATTTCAGTGATAGGCGATTTTAATTTATAGTCACCACTAGTAATTAAAAAAAGCAAAACAGTCACCTTATTAAAATATAAACTTCCAAAAGTTAACTTTTTGTTTGCTAACTACCAATATTTTGGCATATCTGTCCTTTTACTTTATTGTAAATCAGTGATAATCACAATACAATCCAAAAGGAATTTTTTTTGATATTTAATACTTATTATTTTGAGCTTTTGTTGTAGAGAAGTGTGACAAGGCATCCTTTTAAATATATTTTATTTTATGTTGAGATAATGTGTGTATATATGTGTGTGTGTGTGTGTGTGTGTGTGTGTGTGTGTGTGTAATATAGTGTAGTGTAATGTAGTGGAGTGTAAAACAGGCTCACAGATAAAAGCTCAAGATAAAGTTTCTATCTATTAAAGAAGATCTTGTTCATGAGTTTTAAATTTTGGTGGAAAGTACCTGGTCACCCTGATACTTAGATTTATTGGGAACATTAAAACAGTGATATGACTATATCATTTTAAAATATCAAAATTTAAAATGTACCCCAAATCATGTATATTGTATTGATGGAAAGTTTTAATTTAAAAATTTTGGACATCAATTTAAATTGAATGAGTTTTCATGAAAAATATGAGTAAAACATTTTATAGACCACCTACCCCATTAAGTAGTAGGAAGCAGGTAAGATATTTGAAGCCAGTTATTTTGACTCCAGATTTTAGTATTTGTTATACATTGTGATCTTGCTGAGGGAAATATAACATGAAACCCTGAAGCATCTTGTTTCAGTTACTTTCTTTTTTTTTTCTACCAATGGTTGGTACCAAGGAGTGGTGTCATTTGCTGCCAGATGCCTAATTGTGTGGTTTTGGCCTTTTGGAGCTGATTTTCCACAGGAATGTGGAAGGATTTGAAACCTTGGCCTAAGAGACACCTTGCAATGATGTAAGTACAGTTTGATGGACTATTCTGGTCAGAAATGAAAGACCTGAATGCACTAAGAACTGTAGACTGTGATGTTTGGCTTATGAGGGTGAAAAGGAGCTTTGTCTGGACTGGGCTAGAAGCAATTTGTGTGAGAGGCTTGCTGTTATGCCCATGTCCTGAGAATTTGTGCAGGTTACAGCGTGCAGAACCGACTGGTGTGAGTAGAAGGATATTGCATAGAAAGAAATCTTTGGGCCGAAACTGATGCCCATTCAACTGCAATTATATGAGAGATTACTACCACTGAGATTGGGCCAGGTAACCTGCACTGGAGCACCAGGAAGAATGTAGGCTCTCTGAAGGAGCCTGAGTGCTTAAGGAGTGTCCTGTTCTTCAAAGTCTGCTTTATTCCCTCCTGGATTAATAAATTGGCACCTTATCTGGTATTGTGGAGTATAAGAAATGCTGAAAAGAGGGTACTTGAATTTGCAACATGACCTTATTTTTGGAAATGGCCATGGGCAGTGTGAAGCAGATTTGATGGATGCCTGCGTGGAGACCCCATGGGACTATGAGAATGAACTGTGAATTTCAGTGGAGACCCAGTGGAGATGCCAGGACCATGAGATGGCTACCAAGGAGAGCTGCTGCCCCATATGAAGTTTCCCAGTACTGTGAGTAGCCTAGCTGGAAAGGCAGAATTAGAACTCCAGAGACTTGTTGCTGGTTAGAATTATTGGACTTGGAGACTTGTCACTGGCTAGAGTTGCTAGACTTGGAGCTACAGAGTTTGATGTTTGCCCTGGTTGTTTTAAATCTTGCATTGGTTAAATGTTAACTTTGCTATACTCATTGCCATCTTTTGCAGTGTGAATGTTTATTCTGTGCCATCTTGGGTCTTTGGAGGTTTTTTTTTTTTGGTATTATGGCTTAGTTAAAAGATCTTAGACTATGGCAATGTATGAACATCATTAGGATTGATGAAATTTATGGGGACTTTGAAAGTTGGATGAATGCATTGCATTTTATATCATGTATGGTTATCAGTTTATGGGGGTCAGAGCAGAATGCCGTGGTTTGATTCAAGTACCCCCCATAAACTTAGGTGTTCTGAATGCTAGGTTCTCAGCTGATGGAGATTTAGGAATTAAAACCTCCTAGAGGTGGTGTATTGTTGGGAGCAGGATTATGGGTGTGATAGCTACTTTCCCCATGCCAGTGTTTGGCACACTCTCCTGTAGCTATTGTCCACCCCGCCACAGGTGTCCACCCTCTGCTTATGCCATTGTTTTCCCTGCCATCGCAGAGCATCCCCTTGGGTCTATAAATTAAAAGAAACCTATCTTCCCTCAAAATCTGCTCTTGGTCAGGTGATTTCTGCCAGCGATGCAAACCTGACTCCAACACCGATTAATACAGAATTAGCTGAAAGGCAAGAAGAGAGTCAATGTGTCCAGAGAACTGGAGAAAGGCTACAAGAGTTGTGAATGTTATGCATTCTTCTTTGTAACATGTATCACACATATATTCTAGCCTTAAAAATGCATACTGATGAATCTTCTGAACGAATATATAATGAACCTGAGTGAATCCATACGTAAGTAATATAGGAATTTCCTCATTAATAAAGTTTCATCAGAAACAAGTGACTCAGCCTATGTCATAATCTAGGATTACTTTAGGAATTGCTGCAATATTTTTGTAGTATAAGTTTAAAATACTCCTCCCTAAAAGAAGAGTAAATAATACCACAAAGAAACCGTAATAATTTTCCCTTACATTTTTTTGACACCTATATAACTAATTTTAAATTCTATCTTGTATCAGAATGGAGGGCTGTAACTTTGTTGACTAATACTAAATTGCCACCTGTAAGCTACATCCACATTCAATTCAGAGTAGAGTCAGTGAAAGTCAATACCCATGATGGAGTTTTAGCCATTTCAGTTTCTGAGAGTCATTTTTGAAATCAGGAAGGTTTTTATATAGAAATGGACTTATTCTCATCCAAATGACACTGACACTTGCAATTTAAGGACTTCTTTATTTTTATTTATTTATTTATTTATTATTATTATTATTATTTATTTTGTTTGATTTTTTTTTAGGTAGGGTCTCATTCTGACCCAGGCTGACCTGGAATTCACTATGTAATGTCAGGGTGGCCTTGAACTCACAGAAATCCTCCTACCTCTGCCTCCCAAATGCTAAAATTAAAGGCGTGCACCACCATGCCCTGCTATGGGCTTCTTTTTTTAAAAAAATATTTACTGGGCTGGCGAGATGGCTTAGCAGTTAAGCACTTGCCTGTGAAGCCTAAGGACCCTGATTCGAGGCTTGATTCCCCAGGACCCATGTTAGCTAGATGCACGAGGGGGTGCACGTGTCTGGAGTTCGTTTGCAGTGGCTGGAGGCTCTGCTGAGCCCATTCTCTCTCTCTCCTTCTCTCTCCCTCTTTCTCTGTCACTCTCAAATAAATAAATAAAAATAAAAGAAAATTATTCGCAGAGAAAGCAAGAGACAGATAGAGAGAATGGGTATGCCAGGGCCTCTAGCCGCTGCAAACAAACTCCAGATGCATGAGTGCCACCTTGTGCATCTGGCTTTACATGGGTACTGGGAACTTGAATTTGGGTTGTTAGGTTTTGCAGGTAAGTACATTAACTGCTAAGCAATCTCTCCAGCTCTTAAGGGCTTCTACTAACACATGGTCTTTTAAGGTCTTAGTGAGAACCCTGACAAATATGTTTGCATGGTTAGTGTTATTTTCTAAAACAAATAAAGGGAGAAACTTTCTCTGAAATTTTAGGTTAGTGGGCTATATGTATGTGGTTTGCAGTTTCTCCCTGGCATTGCTAAGTTATTGCCATCAATTTCATTATATGAATAACTTTCAAAAAATGTTTCTGTGAACCACTGTGAACCATTTATGTCACAAGGTAACAAAAGTCCTATTCCTTCATTAGTTTATAGCATTCAGCTCTACAAATATAAGATTTTTGAAAAATTCTTTTTAAACATATTTGTTTATTAGAGAGAGAGAGAGAGAGAGAGAGAGAGAGAGAGAGAGAGAGAGAGAGAATAGGCATGCCAGGGCTTCCAGTCATTGCAGATGAACTCCAGACACATGTACCACCTTGTGCCTCTGGCTTATGTGGGTCCTGAAGAGTCAAACTATGATCCTTTAGCTCTGCAGGCTACTGCCTTAACCACTAAGCCACCTCTCCAGCCCATTTTTTTTTTTTATTTTAGTGGAAAAGTAACAGTTGTAAATGTAAGGAGCCAGGGTCTTGTCTATGGAGAATACCTTTGAATCTCATGTCTCATATTGAAAGACACAGCAGAGGACTTCTCAAAATAATTTCTCAAACAATACTGTCTTTTCTCATTATGATGTCTGTGCACTTGTTAGTCTTTTCAAATTACTAACTTGTGATTTCCTTTCATTTTAAATATTTGTTTATATGTAATTTCTTTTTAAAATAAAAGGCTGCATAAAACCTCACCTTGTCCATTTATAGATTTGTTCCACCCTTCTTTTATTTTTTGCATGTGTATAGGTTATTTGTACATATATGTAAGCATGTTCCTATGTGTGCAGGTGTGTGCATGGAAATCAGAGGTTGGCACTGGATGTTCTCCTCAGTTGCTGTCCACATTATTTGTTGAGACAGGGTCTCAACAAATGTATAGCTCACCAGTTCTAGACTAGCCTGCCAATAAGCCCCAATTATCTGCTTTTCTCTGTCACCTCAGTTCTAGGATTACAGGCCTGTGCCACCACACCCAGCTTTTACATGGGTGCTGGGATATGAATTAATGATGTGATATGATATGATATGAATTCATGATTGCATGACTAGCACTTTACCTTCCTGAGCCATCATCTCCCCATATTCAGCCTTCTTACTGTGCATAGAAGTAAACAGATCTACCAGTATTTCCTAACTTGTAGGAAGTCCATGTTACAAGCAAGATTACAGCAGCAATTAGGGCCCCTGAGAAGTGATTAAACCTCTTCCTAATAGACTGATTTAAGTTCTCTGCATGTAAGAAACTGACCCTAGGTTTTTACTGAGACTTACTAAATTCTAGGACTCAGATTCTACTATACAAAGGGATATTGAACAGAAAAAAAGGTAAGCACTTATGCATGGATTATGTTGAGAAAAAAGATGTTTGTCAAAATAGCCACAAAGAAAGAACCTCTTTAGAGTCACGCCAGTTCTTTCCAACCAAAAGTTTCGAGAAATCTTGGTCATGGCTATTTCAAATCAACAGATGAAAATCCAAATGGAATTCAACAGGGTTGTGGAGGTAAAATAGGAAAGAGCCGGACAATGGAGAGACTCCTTTGTTAGTGAAATGGCATTGCCTGTGTTCATATTCCCTAGGGTGCAATATTCTTTGAGACACACACAGCAGAAGCCACAAGATGTTTCATAGTTTGGAAAGTGAGGGAGAATTTCTTCATTCAGATCAGCCATTGTAAGCACACCACAAGTATGGTCTAAAGAATCCATTTATATTATGTTCTGCAAATGACCCTGTCCCAGCAAAAATGAGTATATTTGGAGAAATTTCAATTATTGACCTTGCGTGTAGGGCATATAAAACATTGATTTTTGTCTCATAACATGACAGCCACTTTGGATTTGAAAATAAAATAAATGAGACCTTCTCTATACTGATGACCAACTGCATTTTGCATTTTGACAGAACTTAGACTCATAAGAAGAAGTGATTTACTGAAAAGTCTTACTGTGACCATTGCAAGGATATTCTGCTTTTAAAGGCTGCTTTCCAGGTTATGTGGAGACTTTATAGAGAATGTACTAAGCATTCTTCTCAAGTTTTAAAGGCTGACAGAAAGAATATGTCAAATACAGGTCACATAGTAAAGGAGACAAGGCCAAGTTGCCTCTGTGAGCTAGGGGCTGGGTGTTCATCCCTCCTGACCTGCGCATCATGTAAACGTTCTTCCAAGCACCTGTCTAAACAGAGCTGTGTTTAAGCTGTGACCACACCTCAGGTGGTTTCTAAGTATTGAGAATTCTCCCCTCCTAACCTCACTGCTCACGATTTAGATTTTAAGAATCATAAAGGACTGGAGAGATGGTTTAGTGGTTAAGGCACTTGCCTGCAAAGCCAAAGGACCTCGGTTCATTTCCCCAGGACCCAGATAAGCCAGATGCATAAAGTGGCGAATGTGTCTGGAATTCACTGGCAGTGGCTGAAGTCCCCAGCATGCCCATTCTTCCCCCGCCCACACCTCTCCCTATCTTTCATAAATAAATAAGTAAGTAAATAAATAAATACACAAATAAAAAGAATCAAGGAACTGTGTGTTAAAGGCTGGGTCCCTGTCTGCATGCTATAAGGAGATGGCAGAAACCTTACAAAATAGGGCCTAGTGGGTCTTTAGATCATTGAGGACTTGCCAAAAGGAACACCAGTACTGTCCTTTGTTTTTGCTTCCAAATGGCATAAAGTTCCTTCCAAATGCATCAGTCCCCTGATATGTTTCTGGTTGAACACTGAAAAGAATAGGGCAAATTCTAGTGCAGTTGGCTAAACACTGACATTGAAAATAACAACATGGCATGGGAGCTGCTCTCTGTAGGCAAATCTACAAGGTAATTACATTAGGCCCGCGCACTAATTTTAAGACAATTTTGAGTTAATATTTATAAGTCAAGAATTTATTCTAAAGAAATGTGAATTTTCAGAAAAATTTCTTTTCGAACTTGGTCTCATTGTTGGAGGGCTGTCATGGGCTCTTGCTAGACAGGTGGATAGACCATGGATAAAATTTTCATCTGCTTTCCCACCTTTGTTAGGTTTCTCTGAGGAGCTGCTAATTCAAGGTTGGACTGGCAGGAGTATTTTAGGGGAAAGGTCCTGTCAGGAGCTCGACAGCTGGACGATCCTAAGGTGTTCACACTGATTAGAACCTTCAAGGAAAGGAAGGGTAGAAGATTGGGAGGAAGGCTAAAGTAAGCAGGCAGTTCTAAGAAAGTTCATCATGGTTGTGCCAAGACCCCCAGTCACCCAGGAGTCAGCCAGAGGATTGCCACAGAAGCCGAGACACTCGAATGTAAAAGCAACAGGTTTCTTTATTACAAGCCTAGGCCTGGGCTCCGTCCGCACAGTACAGTGCAGCAGCAGTGAGGGAGAGAGAGGAAAGGGGCTTATAAAGGAAAGGTTACATCATTTTAAAATGATTGGTTCTAAGAGGGCACGTGCCGGAATTTCACAGAGGGTGCGCTTCGGAACTCCAGCCTATGTATCTTAGGTAGTAACTAGTTTGCAGAACCTATTGCAAGAGCTGTTTGCAGAACTTGTCTTTTGCAAGAGGCTGGAACCTCCATGGCTAGGTATCTCTGGAATGTCTTTGAAGTGGAAGCTTCCCAGGAATCAAGGTGGGGTGGGGGGGCTATAGCTAAGCAAGCATGGATGCAGAAGCAAAAATAGACATTAGTCAGCTAGTTCCTCACCTGAGTCACAATGGCTGTCTGATTTTAAATGGCAGCACCACTGTGCAGCCACTAAGCGAGGTCACAGAAGCCAGATGCAGCACATGACTTCTCCTTGGTCTCTCAATCATGGCTAGTGGGAAGTCCTAGGAGAAACTTGCCCATCTCAAGGCAATGACGCACTTGAAAGAATGGCCCTTGGTATCCCTCCTGTAGCCCAGGCTGGTTACATCCCTTAATGGCAGTCTTGATGTTGCAGTGACCAATTTATTTGCTCCCTCTATCAGATACCTGAGAGGACCATTCTCACAGACCTCATGCCCTCATGGACTCAACTCCTTCCACTACCTAAACCCTTGCTAAAGAAATTTAGAGTAGTATATTCTGGATGATTAATTTTCTCATGCCCAGTGATTTTTCTATTTTCCAATTGCAGTGGAGTGGGGCTTGTGTTTTATTTGCTTCCATTATCTTGGGCCTGAGGTTCTAAATCTTCCTTAAGTATGTCCATTTGCCCTTTGTACTACCAAAACCCTAGGGATTGGTTTTTAAATTGTGATGAAAAGACATATCATGATAATGACAGATTTATAATCATTTAACACACTTTAGATAGCTACTGTGCATCAGGCACATAAACACACAAGGGCTCTTGGTTCACACTGTTGGCTTACAAAAATCCCAAGGTAATCAACTTCAGCAAGGTGAGACGATGAGACCATGGAATTTCTTGTTATGATTATGTCAGATCTAGGCTATTTATCTACTAAAACCTTTAAAATGCAAATAGGCATTTCAGTTTCTCCTTTCCTCTCAGTTGAGAGGCATCTGATTGACGATAGTATGTGACATTTTTTCTATGGTAGGGTGTTTTCACTCCACCACAAAAGATATCCAGAGACACAGAAGCTCCAAAGACCACATCACTGAAGCAGACTTAAAAAAAACCCAACATGGCTCAGGGAAATTCACAGAAGAGGGGCAGAAAGAATGTCAGAACCACATGTTGGATCATTATGCACAGAGACATTGCCTCTTCCCCATAACTGATGGCTACCCCCACCATGCACAACCCACATTCCCCAACAAGGAGGGTCCCTGTGAATGGGGAAGGACAGGGAGGAGACTAATGGCAGTGCCAACATGACTGTATACACTGTATATAACTAATAAAAAATACCAAAACCCAATAAAATATATCTTAATTAGGCTATGAAAAAACCATTTAAAAGCATCCGGTGAGCATGCAGTTATTGTCTCTTTCTTCTCTATTTTCACTCAAGTAATTACTTGCAATTATTGTCAAGGATGATAGATGAAAGGGACAAAGAGGAAAAATAAAATAATCAATGCTATCAGAGAATGACTTTGTATTCTCTGGCTTACAGATGTATGAAGCATATGCTTTCTCTCCCTCCCGCTTCCTCTCCTATCCCTCATCTTGGTCTACTTTAAGAATAGTTTTTTGTTTTTTTTTAAAATTTATTTGCTCACACAGAGAAGAGAGACAGACAGAGGGAATGGGCATGCCATGCCTTCTAGGCACTGCAAATGAATACCAGATGCATGTGCCACATTGTACATCTAGCTTTGTGTGGGTACTGTGAAATTAAACAGGTCATTAGGCTCTGCAGATAAGTGTCTAAATTGCTGAGCTATCTCTCCAGCACTCCTTCTACTTTTAAAATTGTATTTATTCATTAACTTTTGTGTGCATATATGTGCTTATGGGAGCAGGTATACCATGATATGCATGTGGATGTCAGAGGACAGACAACCTTCTTCCACATTCCTTGTGACAGACAAGGACTCTTGCTGCTGCAAACTCATATCATGTTAATTGGCTCAGGAGGTTTGGATTCTCCTGGCTCTGCCTCCCATCATCCTAGATGCCTTGAGATCACTGGAGCACGCACCACTTTACTTCTGGCTTGATGTGTGCACCAGGGAAGTTATAACTCTTGTAGACAGGCCTTTCCAGCAAGAGCTTTATCCACTGAACCATCTCCACAGATCTTCCTGCACTTGCGGAGCTCCAAGCCACAGCTCCTCCATTCTGAGGACAATGCTATTTCCTGGACTGGTTGCTTCCTTCAGTCCTGGTTCTTCAGGTCATCTCCATAGTTACCTGGACTTTTGGAAGCCCTCCTAGAAACTCTTTGGAAGGGAATCTACATAAATGCTCCAGGAAAGATTTTTTCCCTCCCTCAAGGCCAATAAAACTGGTCCAGAGAAAGAATGCTGCATCCTTATAGCATTTCCCAAAGGGAAGTTCAATTTTTTTCCAGATGCACATGGCTAGGGTCAGTGGCCCATGCCATTGCTCAGTCCCCAGCCTTCCCTTCCAGCCTACACACTTACAAACATAGGATCTCATCAGAAACTACACAGAGCTCCACAAGTGTTCTCTGTCAACTGAAAGATGAAATTGTATGGCCACCTGGCTCAGAGATGGCAGCAGATCCTTTCTCTATTTGCATTCTTTTGACCTTTTATATATATTCTAGTGAGGACAGTTTCATTGATTCAGAAGCCACAGTTTGATAGTCAGGATAAACACTTCAGTTGGAAGTTTCCATCTTTGTCTGCCACTTTAGAATGCTCTAATGTTGAAATCATCCTGTCTACTTTGAAATGTCAATGGTATCATTTGCTCACTTGCAGTGCCACCTGTGAGGAATTTTGTATGTTACCCAACTCTTTAATTTTTCTCCTCTATAATTTGGAAATGGACTCTGAGCCTTGAAGGGTGTGATAGAGATGTTTCAGTGATGGATACTCCTCTGTCCCTTCTTCTCAGTACTATATTGCCGTTTGGGTCATCCAAGTAGTCACTGCCATCTGAAAAGAGAAGCTTCTCTAACCAGAAGTGAGAGTAACATTAATATATGAATATAAACATTAAGTGTAGTACTTTCAGGGCAGTTTGGTGAGAATAATATATACATTTATCCCGAAAAGAGCAGGCTTTTTACCCCCAAGGCTCATGACCTCCTCTGCCATAGGCTTTTGATTAAGTTTTCAGTACCAGGCATGCATTTCCTCCCATAGAGCGGGCCTCCAGTACAATTAGAGAGCCATTGGTTTCCCCCAGAGCAGACATGCCTCAGTTACACTGGTTTGGTCATTTGGCATGTCAGGCCAAACTTGAGACTTCCAGTGTCTACTGTATTCATGGCTGATGTATTCTGTCTCCCACAAGGTTGCATACAGTGCAGCTTTTTCCAGCTTTCAGTTGGCTGGTCTACAGGGAGAAGGTTTTCTGCTCAGCACCAGCAGCTTGATTTCTCAGTAACTTTGAAGTCTTCAGCAATAGGGTCTTACCACTTGTTTCTCAAGGGAAACCAAAGGCCTTGGCAATAGCCTATAATGTTTTGGAGGCAACAGGGACCTCCCTGGCCAACCCCTCACTGGAAGATATCCCATCCTTGGCACTGAAAATTT
Source organism: Jaculus jaculus (assembly GCF_020740685.1). Lineage (NCBI taxonomy): Eukaryota > Metazoa > Chordata > Mammalia > Rodentia > Dipodidae > Jaculus > Jaculus jaculus. The sequence continues at coordinate 191,438,000 of NC_059103.1, forward strand.
TCTAGCAATAATCTGTGGCTTCAGGATATGCCATTATTCAAAAAATCAGGTTTTCATATGTCCTATTCAGAATATCTTGAAGTTTGATTGCTCCCCCTTTTACACAGTATCTTCCCCTGGCCTCTCTTAGGCCTTTCCCCTCCTTGTAATGTGTTCTTCTACTTACACATATACAATACCATCCCCTTAAGTCCTTCCCTCTTCTCCCTCCCTTATAGCCTTTTTCTTTTTTTTTTTAAATATTTTCTTTTATTTATTTATTTGAGAATGACAGACAGAGAGAGAGAGAGGGACAGTGAGAGAGAGAGAGGGAATGGGAGCCCCAGGGCCTCCAGCCACTGCAAACGAACTCCAGACACGTGCGCCCCCTTGTGCATCTGGCTAACATGGGTCCTGGGGAGCCAAGCCTCGAACCGGGGTCCTTAGGCTTCACAGGCAAGTGCTTAACCGCTAAGCCCATCTCTCCAGCCCATTATAGCCTTTTTCTAGCTTACTGGCCTCTTCTACTGATTTTTAGTTGCAGCTCACACACAAGTCTACACATTTGTAGCTAGGATCCACATATGAGAAAGAACATGTGACATTTGGCCCTCAAAACTTTTTGATCAGTGCTTTTAATTTTGTTTTTCTTGGGCAGTGTTTAAAATGATATTGAGAAAAAGAAGATTTATGACTAAAAGTACCAATGTTAAGTAGAAACTATGTCTACATGGGAACAGCTTTCCATCATCACTCCTGATTGGATTGTGTTAAAAACAATCTAATCCAATAACTACAGACTCCAACCAAGTGGATTTGAATATGTGTTATGGTTGGCTAAAGTATGAGAAGTATGAGAGGTGGAGTAGCAAACTGAACATTAGGAAGTGTTTAGATCATGAAGGCTCAAATTTAATGAATGGATTCATCCTTTGATGGATCTGTAATACGGTGTTTGGGAAAGAGAGTGAATAGTCAGAGGTGGAGAAGTATGTCACTGGGGCCATGCCCTTGGTAGAGGGCTCAGTTGTACCCAGGCTTTTCCCTGTATCTGTTTTCTCTGCCTCTTGTCTGCCATGGTATGAAAAGTCTCAGTGGTTGATTACCTTTTCATGGGCCCCAAATCAACAGAGCCAAGGACTAGAAACCCAAACCCATTGAAAACATTTGCTGAAATAAATATCTCCTCCTTTAAGTTATTTGCAGCCAGTATTGTCAACATAGTAGTGAAAAGTCAGAAGAGCATAGTGTAAAATTATGTGTTGATGAACAACCCTGGCAAGCTTTGCAAATAAGTGCTCTTCTCTTGATTTCTTCATTTATGAGAAGAAAATTGAGTGGAGATGCATTAAATATCACTTTATAATAATTCATTCTTTTGGCATTCATTTTTAATTAGTATACACACAGAAACTAGAGGTTTTCTTTTCTCTATACAAATTTCAAACTCATTGATATATTTTAAGAATTAAAAAATATGGGCTGGAGGGGAGGCTTAGTGGTTAAGCGCTTGCCTGTGAAGCCTAAGGACCCTGGTTCAAGGCTCAATTCCCCAGGACCCACGTTAGCCAGATGCACAAGGGGGCTGGAGGCCCTGGTGCACCCATTCTCTCTCTCTCTCTCTCTCTCTCTATCTCTGCCTCTTTCTCTCTCTATTGCTCTCAAGTAAATAAATACAAATAAACAAAAATTTTTAAAAAAGCATTAAAAATATTTGCACATTGTGTGTGCACACACGGCACACGTGTACAGGTGTGTATATGAGTGGTCGGGTTTCTTGGCATTGCAAGCCAGATGCTCAGGACACTCTTGGCATCTGGCTTATGTGGGTGACTCAGGAATGAAACCTGGGCTGGCAGGTTCTGCCTTTAAACATGGAGCCACATCTCTCACCCATATTTTTTGTAGAAGTTGCATAAATTTTGTGTGACAAAATCAGGGTTATTCATCTTAAGCAAATTCTCCACATCAAGTTTCTGTAATTATAAATTGATAATCATACAGCTAGATTTACTACCTAGTTATAACTTTTCAGGCAATATAGAGATTTTTTTAAAATGTAACTTCTTTAAATGGGTAATCTCTTAAATCCCAGGTCAGAAACATCAAAAACACAACTCTCTCTCTCTCTTTAAATATAGAGATGGATTTATATTTTACCTGCCTTTTAGGAATCTTTGTTCTTATAAGTATTTGAACACAAAAGGCCTTTCTAAACTTAATGCTTCCTGGTGATTATAAACAAAATGTTGATAAGGATTTCAGCTAATAAATGAGAATTTGGATAGAATAACCTATTTGTTGATTTCTTTTGTGTCATCTGAATAGGCATTCCATTACTCACCTGATGGTCATTTGAAGTAGAAACATATCCCATGCAAAACAAAATAATTATTATCCATAAGTACTTATGGCTATTTGATGCCTCTTTTCCATTTTCATTATTTCTGGCTCCATTTTTATAACTAGTAAAAGGATGAGTAGTTTCATGACAATGACTCTCTATTAGGATCTAAAAATGAATAGAACATGAACTGCTCCTTGTGATTTCTATGTAACTACAAGCATACAGAGGTTTTGTTTTACTCTAGGGAAAGCAAGAATTATTCTGTCTTCCGGGAGTACACTTCTTCATATTTATTTCCAGAATAGGAAAAAAGGGGGGCAGCTGTTTCATTAAATTACTTCTTAGTCATTTGCTGTATTAATTGTGGTTGTTTCAGTATCTCTTTTTATTACCACATAGCATATAATATTCCTTCTTGAATGCTCCCTTTTGTTACATTTGGATTCGGTCAAGCCTATGAATTACAAATGAGGATCATGAAAAGATTCATTGCCTCCTAAATAATATTGCTTCCTTTTAGGTTGAGACATACCCCCAAAGACCTTTCCACACCAGGACTGTTAATTCACTGATTCTTCTTCATTGTATTTAATATTAATATAAAAATAGAGGCATGCATTGCTAGTCTTTACAGACCATTCCAACTTTTTTTTTTTGGGGGGGTTGGAAAGTTGCTTTCTCATTTAATTTTAGGGCAATTTAATGTTCACATGTCTGCATACTATAGAAATCAGAGACATATACTGATTGACTTGGGATAGAATTTAAAATACATAGAGGATATATTTCATTAATTTAGAAGGAAATATTTAATCAGACTTTTAAAAACAATATCAGTGAAAGGGAACATTGACAATGTCACTAAATTCATCTAGCCAATATTTGAGTTCAGTCAGAAGATTCGATGAACCAAAGTAAATAAGACATTTGGCATTCAAAAAATTGCAGTTGGGATGTCAGGCTGCACGTTAAGATCACTAGAGCTTGTGAATCACCACGGAAGTTTATTGTTTCCTTTGGTTGTATAGTATGAGTCTTAAATTTTAGTACTATTTGATAAATTTTATTTGATTCCTATTGCCTTCCAAAATGTCCACTAGTCATTGCAGTTTAGTAATTTTTAAATCAAAAATGACGTTCTGCTGAATTTGTTATTTCAAATTGCTTTTTGTTTAAACATGCCATGACACTTTGCTACCCGTGGCAAAGACGTCATTAATGGGCACACTCTCTGTCCGACTTACTACTCTGAGATTCATGTGGTTGTCCTCACATAAGCCACAGCAGGCAACAGAATCCATTTTATTGTTTTCCTTCCCATTTGAAAAGATGTGTACAGCTGGTATGAGGCAATACTTAGGAGCAGTTTATTATTATAGCGTGATACCAAAAGTTAAATGCTTAACTGACCTGTGAGGCAAGATGTACCCAGTAGTGTGATAGTGGATTTGAGGCCTGATCCACAGCATGGCATTGTGCATCTTGTCAAAAAATATGTGGTTGGAGCGGTCAATGGCCCTTGTAGGAGTAGCTACTACGTTTGTTTTGCTAAATGGACATATCATGTCCATCAAATTTCCTATGCTATATATACATTTATATTTATGCCCATAGTTTACTGCTGATTTCAGCTTTGGTTAGAGAAGATGGTTACTGAAAAGATTTATTTTTACTTTATTTTTATTTATTTATGAGGGAGAAAGAGAGGCAGACAGAGGGAGAGAGAAAATGGGCATGTCAGGGCCTCCAGCCACTGCAAACAAACTACAGTTGCATGCCTGCCCTTGTGAATCTGGCTTATGTGGGCTGGAGAGGTGGTTTAGCTGTAAAGTGCTTGCCTGTGAAACCTATGGTCTCTGGTTCAAGGCTCAATTCCCCAGTTCCCACATAAGCCAGATGTACATCTGGCTTACATGGGTCCTGGAGAGTTGAACTGGGAGCCTTTGGCTTTGCAGGCAAACACCTCAACTGCTAAGCGATCTCTCCAGCCCTGCAAAACTTTTTAAGTAGTCAAAGTGCTGAGGACCAGTGGCTGTTAACTGTCTAGCCCTGAATGGGATATATGTATGTATCTCTCCTCACCCCATGGCTCAGTGAACATTGTGGAAGTGGGGCAGAAAGAGGTATCAGGGACCAGGAAAGAGAACTGAGCAATGCTATTTTCTGGATATTACATTGGCAGTGCACTCATAGACCCTCTTCCTGCCCCCCGCAGCTGTGATTGCATGCACAAAACCTGCACGTGACTGAACCTGTCAACATGTGGTCGTGGGCTGGGAAGGTGCTCACAAGGCTGGCCCCAGCCCTCCCTGAGGAGCTACTGGCAGTTAATGCTTGCTATAGGAAGAGAAATATTTTCCTGAGTGATGTCTTCTGGTGAGTTGCCCATGTACCAGTAAATAACCCTTCACACCATGCACAAGAAAGCAACGCAGAAATTTCTGTTCCATGTTTTGTAAAGATGAGTTTCTCTGAGAGTCCTCTTCATGTCATCGTGTTATTCCAACAGCACATGTGTCTGTGACTATGCCCAGAGTTGTAGGTCACATGCTTGACCTCACACTGAAAGCATGATTTACAAATTCTGCCCTCTAGACCAAGGTTTTATAATGTGGAAAATGAATAAAATGTAGACAGTCAGAAGGTCATTCCAATTCTATAGGACAGTTTATTATGCTTTACTAATCATCAAGAAAGTGGCATATGTTAGTAATATATAAGTGGGTGTCCATTAAGTACATCATATTTGATCATTGTGAGTAGTATTCTTTCTTATCTTTGGAAAAGCTGAAGTAGATTTTCTATGTACACCTTATTACATGAAATGCCACTCATATGTTACTAAGCAGTTTTTGTTGTTTAATATAAAAAGGACTTCAAGTCAGGTGTGGTGGCACATGCCTTTAATCCCAGTATGCGAGAGACCAAGGTAAGATGATCACTGTGAGTTCAAGGCCAGTCTGAGACTACACAGTGAGTTCCCGATCAGCCTGGGTGAGACCCTACTTAGGAAAACCAGAAATAAAAGATGGTTCAGTGGCTAAGGTTCTTCTTGCAAAGCCTAACAACCCTGGTTCAATTCCCCAGTACCTACATAAAGCCAGATGCACAAAGTGGTGCATGCCTCTGGATTTCGTCTACGGCAGGTAAAGGTCCTGGCATACCCATTCTCTCCCTCCCCCTCTCTCTTTCTCCATTTGGAAATAAATAATATATTTTATAAAGGGACTTCAAAATCTCAGGGGATTAAAATAAATTTTCTTTCTTATTCATTTCACATACTCTTTGTGGGTCATTTACAATTCTGTTGCTATTGGCTTTAATGACTGAGGTCTATTGAACATGTTTGTGGCATTGTTTGATATAAGTCAAGGACCATTTTAGACAAACTGTTTCTATGGGAGGAGAAGAGAAAACACACACACACACACACACAGAGAGAGAGACAGAGAGAGAGAGAGAGAGAGAGAGAGAGAGAGAGAGAGAGAGAGAGAGAGAGGAATGGTACAATGGCAGAATGATACAATAGCTCTAGTTGATGCTTGGATATATCACATATCCTTACTGATTTAATTGGTCAACATGAGTGAAATAGTTAAATGGCATATCATATGAATAGAAAAAATGTATTCATATGGAAAAGCCAGTACATAAATAGAAGTAATCATAATCCATATCAATATTTCTTCATCATCCATAATATTTTCCAAACTTGTTTGCAAAATACCAATCTTTTATAAGAAATACCCATTGAAACTTTCCTTCTGTACCAGTAGCTGGCTTAAAAAATTAGGATAGTGTGACAGTATTTTCCCATACTTTCATGTGAACCATTTGAGACCCAAGAAGAAAAAAATTATCTGTCTGGCCAATGTAAATTATAGATTTTTTAAGGCAAGTGCCTTAACTGCTGAGTTATCTCTCCAGCCCCTATGTTTTTTTTTTTTTTTTTTGTGTGGCATAATTAGCAATTAAGTTCTGCTAGTTGTGGTCTGTGACTCAATTTCTTGTCTTAATACCTGATGAATTATCTTCCTAGATACTGGATAATATGGGACATCATGTTCCTGGTCTCCAGTCACGGTCCTGTCGTGATAGCACCTTATTCTGGACAGCAACTTTGAAAATAGCTTTAAAGCATTATATTGTACAAGTCACCTCCTCCAAATACCAGATTCTACACAACAAAGATTCAGTTTTCCCCATATAAGTCTGTTGCAGTGACTGAGTCTCTGATGTCTTTAAGTCTAGGTTGATTGAAGTTTTGTTTTATAAGTCTACCTTCAGAGTTCTGGAACTGAAAAGAAAAGTATAATGCCATTTTGGGAAAGTATAAAGAGCAACGACGAAATCCCTGGATGACTCTTAATGGTTCTGCCCAGATGAGGGTCATATTCTTTCACATTCGTTTTGCCAAGGTCAGTAAAAAGATCGAGGCTGGTGGCCATGAAGCTGAAACATGTAGTCCTTTTACAGGCTATGAAAGATTGGAAAAGATTATAACCCACCACATATATCAGAATTTCAATACTCACCTCTTACTTCTTTGTTTGTTTTAGTAGTTTTCTAATTTCCCTTGGTAAAAATTAAAATGTTATAGGAGAGCTAATTTATTTGAGCTGGTAAATGTGAAACTATCTCTGAGAACAACACCTGCAATCTATCCTAATATATAATATTACAAGATATTAATCTGTTGCTCACACGTCTTATAAAATTATTCATAAAGGATTAGTATCAAGCAATGTCAAAATATTTTAAGAAACAAAACTGTCATTTTAAAAAGTATTATCTCCAATAAAAGAACATTAAATACTTAAAAATAATCCAATTAAAATATCTAATATCTCTGGAGCATTCTTATTGTTCCTGATTCTGTCTTTAATTTTTATCTCAACTTTGTTTTAAAATGAGAACACCCAGCTTTGATCAAAGGTTTGTGTATGCAACCAGGGAACAGAGAACAAGGAAATAACCTCACCTCTGATTTGTGATCAGCTCTTGATCATTAAATTTTTATATTCCAGGGCTGGAGAGGTGGCTTAGCTGTAAAGCGCTTACCTGTGAAGCCTAAGGACCCCGCTTCGAGGCTCAATTCCCCAGTTCCCACATAAGACAGATGTACAAGGTGGCACATGCATCTGGAGTTTGTTTGCAGTGGCTGGAGGCCCTGGTGTGCCCATTCTTTCTCTCTCTCTCTGCCTCTTTCTCTCTCTGTTTGTCTGTTGCTCTCAAATAAATTAATAAATAAAATATTTAAAAAGCATTTAAATTTGTATATCCCAGTTGTATTGATGTGTCCTTATTTTGTAATACACTTCAATGAAATGATGAAATAATGAAATAAGGATGATTGACTAAAGAGTGGGCTGTACTTGGGTAGGGTGTAATTTCTTTGATAAAAGACATTTCAGTCCATCTGGATAGTTGATATCCCAACGCAAAAGCAGATTGGCACATATTAAACTGAATCCTGAAACCTGTTAAGATTCTATCATCCATAGTGTATGTGAAAATTCTGAGGTGCTGTAGGAAGAAATAGTCAATCTTTACAGTATGATATGGGAATAATAGTAACAACCAGTCTCATTTGATGTCTTGTGTGGATTTCATTTTACAAACATAATTTTAGGAACCATTGAGAGTGAGGGATCAGGTCATTATTCTCTTTGCCTTATATTCTCTACATGTACTTTTGGCTTGAAAAGTCTTTTTCTCTTCTCTAGAGATGATCTCTGAGCCCGTGGCCGCAATCTACGGCACTACCCGGTGCTGCTCTGGGAACACACGTGGTACATTTGGCAGTGGTTGGGATCCTGGGATTCCTGCCTTGGTCAAGTTGAGCCTTAGAGAGTGAGTGCTGGCAGAAGCTGAGTGAACTGTTTTGCATGCAGATGCTATTGCACAACCATTTGCATCTATAACACTCAGATTTGCAGTAATCCAACAGAAAAAAATGAAATTCTGGGAACTCTATGTAATGGACATCTTTTCTCAACCAGGTAAAAAAGCTCCATGAATGGTTTAGCCTCTTCCAAGACATCTAACCCTGAGACCTGAGGGGAGAACTCAAGAGGTGGGAAGATCTTGTAAACAAGCCCCACTGGCACACATATTGCTGAGCCCGTGGCTTTGCTGAAGTCACTTGCAATTCCTCTGCAAGCCCAGCTATGATTCATCATCTGTCTGTTACTCCAGGTGTATGAACTTGGAACTCTTCCTAAGCCTGTGAATAAATGAATTGGTGAGGATTGCCTCTGAGACAACTAAATCACATTTAAAAAGTTGGAATCAATCTCAGATTTTGATCTGTGTCTTAAATCACACTTTCTTGTGTAGCAATATGTGTGGTGTGAGATATGTGTGTGAGTGGTGTATGTACATCTACGTTCAGATGTGCATGCCCTTGCACATGTGTATAGAGGTGTTTTGGGAAAACTTTCATGGACACACATTGTCTTCACCCCAAATAGGGCTCAGATGGCAGACCAAAGTACAATCGCACCAATACCAGTTTGGTGAATCAATGAGTTTATTGGGGGCGGTCACTCACAGAGCATAAAGAGAGGTTACTTATGGGAATGTGGGACCCCTGATGCAGCCACAATGACGGAGATTCCTGTGACATATTTACTTTTTGGCTGCTCCTCCCTCAGCCTTGGGAAAAGGGATTATTTACAGAGCATTGGGACCCCAGAGCAGCTGCACCTCGAAGAAATCTCATTCCACCTTGAGTGACATACATCTTCCCTGTGGCTGCTTCCAGAAGCTCCCTGTCCCTGTCCCGGGGTATGAGAACACAGAGCAGCACTTAGGGGTAGGGCTCACTATACCAGGATTACCCCCAAGGATGCTCCTTCCTCAGCTTCAGGATGAGTTCTCTGGAAAAGAAACCACTGCCATGTTCTCATTCCACAATCTTTTACTCTTCATTTACCCTCTCCCCCGATGAGCTCATGAGACATTGTGTGTTATTGCATGCAGCTGGCATAGGGCGGCATCTAAATCTCAAGTGGGGGTCTGATGACCCTCCCCACACCTTCTCTGGTGAGTTGAGTGAGATGCTTTTGATAAAGCCAGCAGTAGCTATTTATACCTTGCTATGAGGAGGAAATTGCCATATAGCAAGAGGCTAGAGGAGAAGGTTTAATGTCCTTTCCTAAACCTCTTCTGCTTTACTTCCTCAAGACAGAGAGAGTGTTCTCACTCAACAAAGCAGCTAGGTGTGGTGGGGCACACATTATTCCCAGTACTTGAGGGGCAGAGGAAGGAGGACTGATGGCTATTCAAGGCCAGTCTAGAACTACAGAGTGAGTTCCAGGTCAGTCTGAGCTTGAGCAAGATGCTACCATGAAAAACAAAACCAAACAAACAACAAACTCAAAGCAATAGAAGAATTCAGGATCATAAAACATGCTGTAATATTGCCAGAAAAATTATCCTTATCCTCAAACTAAATAAGAAAGTAAATCATGATAAGCAGTAACATGTAGAAACCTAGGACATATTAACATGTAAAGAGAAGACTATTTCATATACAGCAAATACAACTATGTAAGGTCCATTACATATTATTAACATGGCTTAGCTGTGCTCATCAAAATGATTGGCTTAGTGTCCTGAAGACATGGCCAAGGGTAGATTCACTGATGTTTGTAATCCTTGCCCATACACCTAATATATCTGTAGTATATTGCTGAAATCAGTTTATTTATATAACTGCATTGCTCTGGAGAAATTCTATCATTTACATTGAAATTACATTTCAATATACTGGGAAAATATAGTGCCTAAGAGGTTAAATATATACTTTAGGGACTGGATCAGTCTTCTCTTTCTGCTTACAAAAAAAGAAAAGAAAAAGAAAAAAGAAAGAAAGAAAGAAAGAAGGAAGGAAGGAAGGAAGGAAACACACAAAGGAGATGGGACCGAGTTCAATGGTAGAGTGCTTGCCTAGCATGTCCAGGACCCTACCAAACCAAGCCAATCGATCAAACAAACCCACAGAATCTCGGCATCTTGAGCACCTCCACCTTTCTTGCCGGCTAGGATGATCCCTTCACAATTGGGATGGAAGACCTGTAAGTTTGCTTCTGTATATCTTTCATCCAGTTATGGGCCAGAAAGACAGCTGCAGCATGTTCTTGTGATTTCAAGACCCTACCTACACCCATAATTAACTGTTGGCTAACACAAGTCGAAGGGATGCACCCAACATTAAATCAACATTGACGTCTTTTTCCTAATGTTACATATGACAGGACATAGACACACAGGTCATGAACTGAGTTAATATTTCAGTCTCTGGGCTGCAAAGCCAAAAGGCCCAGGTTCTATTCCCCCGATCCACATAAGCCAGATGCACAAGGAGTTTGTTTGTAGTGGCTGTAGACCCTGGTGTGTCCATTCTCTCTCTCTCTCTCTCTCTCTCTCTCTCTCTCTCTCTCTCTCTCTCTCTGTCTCTCTCTCCACCTCTCTCTTTCAAATAAATAAATAAATAAATAAATAAATAAATAAATAAATAAATAATATTTTAAAAATATTTCAATCTCCCTCAAGGTCTTAGACAGTAATGTCAAAGAAGAAAGTTCCTTTTCTCTTCCTTTTATACTTATCAGTATTTTTTATTCCTCAAAATTTCATATGACAGCAGATAAGATGATATATTATCAGGGTGTATTTTTCTACTCTGGGTAAGAGAAGCTCATGTGTCTCTCAGGGCTGATCAGTATGTCTTGCTTGCTTCTTTGCATTTTGTCTTCAGAGGCAACAACCTTCACATATTTGAAAACTGTAGCATATTAGTTACTTTTACTGTCAGGGAGCAAATTCTAGGGAAAGCAATGAGGAAGGAAGGATTCATTTTAGCTCGTGGTTTGGAGATACAGCCCATCATGGTGTGGAAGGCATGGTGGCAGGGTGATGCGGTGCCTGGTCATACCAAGACCGTTCAGGAAGTATCAAAAGGTAAATGCTGCTTGTCCTGTAGTGTTCGTCTTAATTGTTTCTTTGGTGTTCATCCAGACTTTTCAGAATATATCTCTAGCTGTGTTTCCAGAGTTGTCAACAAACATTGTAAAGCCCATTTGTTTACTTTGTGGATCTCGTAGTCTCTTTAAGACTTGTTCAGTGAGGGTTATGTATACTGTGGTGGTTTGAATAGAATATATGGCCCCCAATATAGTCAGCTTTTTATTTGTTTGTAGTTTGTCACCTGGCTGGAAGCAATGTCACTGGGTGGATCTTAAGGTGTGGTGGTGGGTTTCAGATTTCAATCTAAAGATATGCAAAGTGTGCCTAGTTGGAGCCCCTGAAGTGTGCTGTGGCTTTTGACCTTTAGGCTTGTACCTCTGTCTCTCTCTGCTTGGTCCTGTGAAGGCAGGCCAGCTTCTTCTGCCATTATGGAACTTCCCCTGGATCTGTAAGCTTCAATAAATATCCCTTCCTCCATAACTTTATGGTCTGGAAGTTCATCTCAGTGAACCTGAAGCTGTCTGTCACAGAACTTGGTACTGAGGAGTGGACTGAGATGAACCTGACCATGTGGATGTTGATCTTTTGGTACTTTTGTTTTGGAGAAATGGGCATGGACTTGGTGCTTGCAAATGAAGATGCCTTCTGGAGTGGTAAGCCAAGTTTTATGGACTATTTTGATCAGAATTTGACTATGCTAAATGCAGACAGCTTTGAACTTCAAGGCTTGGCTTATTAGCTTTCTAAGGGGAAGGAAAGACTGCAGAGGACTTTGTTGGAACTGGGCTACTGGCATAAGGGCTGGCTGCATTCTGCTGCTGAGGCTCAGAGAGTTTGATCAAGGTTAAATTTGTAATTGACTGATGTGCTTGACTAAAGATATTGGACTGAGAGATTTAAGATTTTAAGCTGCAAAACCTCAAGCAAGTTAAAATTACAGCCACTGAGTCTGGTTTTAGGTTACTGAATCTGCTATTGTCAAACATATTAGTAATCTTAAAGGAAGATGGTCCAATTGATTTACCATGGAAAGGATGCCTGAGGAAAGACTATCATAGAAATGCAAACACTTTGGAAAGAGTTGACTGGAGAAGGAACCTGCTTTTCAAGGTTATGATTTATTTTATCTGTGAATTAAGAATATAGCTGTGTCCTGCACACCTGGTATTGGTTTCAGAAGCATGAAAAATGTGAGGAGTGGTCATGAATTGCACATGCTTCCAGGAGCTGATGCTGAGATGCAGCATGAGCAGTGCATGATGCCCTGATAGGCTAAAAGAGCCTTTGGAAGATGGACCATGGTTTGCAGGAAGACCTCAAGATGTTTTGGATATATCAGGACTATGCAAGCTCTACCATAGAGCACATTGTTGGCCTGAGATGGAAGTGTTCCCTGGCTACTCTGCCCAGCTGGAGGGGCGGAATTGGAAAATCTGGAGACTGTCAGTCTTTGGTCGTATTGGACGTGAACTGCAGAGATTTGATGTTTGTTTGATGGTGGTTGACTTTGCATTGTTTTAGTCTCTCCTTGCTATGCCTTATACCAGTTGAAAATGCTTACTCTGTGCCTTTATATGTCAGAATTTTTTAACTTGTTTGATTTTACAGATCCTAATATCTTACATAGGTCAAGACTGTGGGGGACCTTTGAAATTGAACTGAGTACAATTTACAATGTGTGATGGTTATAAATCTATTGGGGGCCAGGGGCAGAATGTGGTGGTTTGAATAGAATAGATTGCCCCCAATATATTCAGTTTTTTATTTGTTTATAGTTTGCCACCTGGCTGGAGGCAATGTCACTGGATGGATCTTAAGGTGTGGTGGTGGGTTTCAGATTTCAATCTAAAGATATGCAAAGTGTGCCTAGCTGGAGCTCCTGAAGTGTGCTGTGGCTTTTGACCTTAAGGCTTGTCCCTCTGTCTCTCTCTGCTTGGTCCTGTGAAGGCAAGTCAGCTTCTTCTGCCATTATGGAACTTCCCCTGGATCTGTAAGCTTCAATAAATATCCTTTCCTCCATAACTGTCTGGTCTGAAAGTTCATCTCAGCGAACCTGAATCTGTCTGCTACGTATACTCACTAACATTTATTCTTAGAGAATGATACCTTTACCCATAACTATATCAGTATGTTCCTCAACTTCAGAAAGGTCTGTCTTTTTTTTTTTTTTTACCCATAACTATACCAGTATGTTCCTCACCTTCACAAAGAACTGTCTTTTTTTCTTTCTTGAAAATAAATATTTACAATCTGATCAGTCCCCAGTTTTGTTTAATAAGACAGATTCTGGATATCTTCCTTATTATTTCATACCCTTACCTCACACTTTCAGAATTATTAACTGCTTTTCACCCTTAGAGAATCCAGAGCAAGCCGAGTTGTATCATGTGCTTTCCAAATTCTATTTTAAAATTTCTTTATTTTTTAAATTGACTAAGGCATTTACTACTAATCTATATACTGTCCATATTCTAATATTTCATCATCATTTTCTCCTATCTTATTTCCCCTAATCATTGTAGATTTATGATTAGAACTTGTGTTACTGTTGGCTTAATAGAAGTTTGAGAGGAGGCAAAGCATCACAGGTATCTTCAGTTTCCATGCTTGATTAGACTCATTCTATTTATATATTCCTGGTGTGTTCTTCTCAATCAGCATAATTCAGTACAAGACACTTACATCTTTATTATTTTTTCTCTCCAAACCCTAAATTTCAAACCTGAATTACTTCATAGCCACAAAAGGAATCCTCTCTAACAATACTGATTTGTGCCAGTACAAGATAGTAATCTTTTCAAAGTTTATGACTTTAATTATTAGGGATATTAAGTGAACTCCTCAAATAATCACTGGTGGGAATTATAAAATTTCTCTCTTGCCAGTGGCTTGCTGGCCCTGTTCAAAGGAATTTTCCTTGATCCCTGAAATAAAGAGATGGTGTTGGAGATGTGGAATGGAGCATTCTTGTACAGTTTGAAGACCTCTTATAGGAACTATTTGCAGAGTTCAGCTTTCAGGGATTCCAGTGGTTTTATTTGAGTTACAAATAATTGAAAAAAATAACTTCTAGTCCCATGCAACTTCTGAGCTTGAGAGGTTTGGTAAGAACTACTCTTTATTTTGCATCTTTGAATAAGAATTCTGTAGTATGATGATTTTTTTTTATTGTTGGTAATATTTAAACTCCAAGTTCCATTTGGACTTCACTTTATAAACCATTAGTTTCATAGTAGATAAAATTTATGACTACCCATGTAGAATGCTCAAGAAAGTAAGTAAAGAGAGTTTTAATTTCAGGATGTCAAAATATTTCAGACAAATACCTGCTGCCACAACAGCAGTGGAGATCTGTGGTGTATTATCTTAACCTTGGCTGAGGCTAGGATCCTTCCAACCAGTCCTGGAGCCCAGCATGGCCGTCAAAGTGCACAGTCAAGACTTTCCTTCTCTGTTTTTCTTCCATCTCAAATACAAGCATTGAGCATTTTGACTTGTCTGGGCCACACTGGGTGACAAATTGTTTTGGCTCACACTTTAGATACTTTCCAATGTTTTGATGCATGTTTAAGAAGAATACCAGTCAAATAATCTCACTGGTATGCTTAGTTTCATAGTTTCTTTATTATGAAAGGTGTCTGTAAGGTAATTGTAATACAGAGAAGCCAAGTGAATTATAACATATGCTAAGGACAAGGCTTTGAACACAAGAGGTCATTAGTTTCCACGCTGTGAGCTTTTCCCATAACATCTCTGTTGTCTCTGAAAGACTTCATAGAGGAAGAGTATTAAGGTACTCTGAAGCCTGTTTGGGGAGAGCTGGCTTGTTGACAATGGTGCTGTTGGTAAGTATTTTGTGTTCTGTTGCATTGGGATAATTATCGTATGTGTAAATCATGTGTTTTGATCATGATCATCTCCCATTACTTTCACTCTCCCCAGCTCCTTTTCACCAGACCCCTTCTTTCAAACTAGTCCTTTTTCTATTCTGATGTCTTTTTATTTTGCCCTCTTCCATCATCCATAATGACATGTTAATGGGCTCAATATTATGCCGGTAACAAGAGCTACTTTGAGGCCACTTTGTGTCCAGAAGATGGTGCTGCAGAGCATTCCTGCACATTCTTTGGCTCTTATATTCTTTCTGCCACTTCTGTAGTGTCTCCTGAGCCTTGGCAGGTGTAATAGGAATGTCTCACTTAGCGCTGAGCACACAACTGTCACTTCTTGGCACTTTAGTGAGAATGGAGAATATACTTCAACCAGAAGCCATAGATTGTTGGAAAAAAATCCCAGTTCCAGGGATGAGATACCTACCAGTGAGTTGTTGCTCAGGGAGAGACATGAGGTCTCCAAAACAATACAGGCTATTTCAAAGATCTTTGCTACCAACCAGGACTAGCTAGTAAGACCCTTTAATGAAGACACCACATTCTTCAGTTTCTGGACACTGAGAAAGCATGCTGGATCTGAATTGAAAATCTCTTCCCTACTGGTATATTCTGATCCACATGATCATATGCTAGCACCTCCATTTGGCTGATGAGGATATTCAAGCTGAGTATAAGAGAAAAGTCAACTCGGTAAGCTTAGGCTTCCTTTATAGTAAATCAGGGTAATGAATTTCTTTGATGAAAATACCTGGAAAGACTCCATACAAAGGGCAGGTACAGGAGCTGGTCAGCAAAATCTGAAGAACTTTATGAAATATAAATATATTGACAAGTGGTGAGGAGGAAGCAATGAGAGAGAAAGCAGGTTCTTATGGTTAAGAGTAATTGTGGAGGGCTGGAGAGATGGATTAATGGTTAAGGTATTTGCCTGCAAAGCCAAAGGACCCAGGTTAGATTCCTCAGGACCCACTAGGCCAGATGCACAAGGTGTTGCATGCATCTGGAGGTCCTTTGCAGTGGCTAAAAGCCATAGTGTGGCCATTCTCACACACTCTCTCTCTCAAATAAAAATAACTTTAAAAGTATTTAAAAAGAGTAGTTATGGAAATGTATGATGTAAGTATGCACAGTGTTATATGGATAAATTTATAGCTTAGAGCAGAGATGTAAAACAGTATCCATATATCAACACAGGACCACAGAGAAAGAATATCTTGAGTATTGTGCTATGAAGGATTCTGAGGCTTATGTAGGATCTACCAAAACACAATAATGCAATTATGAGCTCCAAATAAGTACATGACTGCTTCTTGGCTACACAGTATTTTTAACAATTTTTAGAAACTGATTGACATTTATTTATTTATTTATTTTTTTGGTGGGGGTGGTTTTCGAAGTAGGGTCTCATTCTGGCGCAGGCTGACCTGGAATTCACTATGTAGTCTCAGGGTGGCCTCAAACTCACGGCGATCCTCCTACCTCTGCCTCCCGAGTGCTGGGATTAAAGGCGTGTGCCACCACGCCCAGCTCTGATTTACATTTAGAATCAAGTTCCCCAAAGATAAAATAAATTACAAGAGTCCATAGGTAGAAAGATATGTTTCATAAAAAGGAAAGCTAAATGAACTGCAAAACAAACAAAAAGTTTCCCTACATTACTATTTTGTATGAACTGGAAAATAATATGCTAACATGGGTAATATTTATTGACTGAGAGTGGGGTAGGCATTGTTGATCTTGGTCTTGCCCTAGAGCTAATATAACCTGAGATAAGAATGCATCACTCTTCTCTTCTGGATTTCTGAGGCATGGCTTGAAGCATACAGTGTACTGTCTTGCTGTGTTATGTCTTCATATGCTTTTGGGTAGGATACTTAAGACTCATATGGTTTTAGTGCAAATACATTTTTTTCAACTTCAATTCTGGTTTTATTTTCAGAAAGATTAGTCAAATATTACATGGGATGCTTAAAATCACTTGGTAAAATAGGCTAAGGAGTAATTGGTATCATTTTATGACTACCTAAATGATATCAGGCTGTTTGTTTGGCATTTCTGATTCCTAACTGTCACCCATAAAATGGGGGTAAAAGGCCTTTTCTTATGTCACATAATAATAATTGAGGGTTGAGTCAACTCTCCACTATCATATAGCAAAACATTCATATTACTTGTTACTATTATTGTGGTCATTGTAAGTCAGGGAGACTGAATGTTAGAAAGGTTAAATGTGTTTATTTACAGACTGATGAGTTTGTGACAAGAACACACATATTGGCATTTTTATCCAATGATCTGTCCATGTAATCATTTTGTTGGATAAAGTATCATTGAGCATGGATTTTAACATATGTTCAAAACTAACGTTTATTTCCCATAGGAGATTGGTATTTTTCTTCTTCCCAAACAATGAGAATTAAAAAACCTGATTAGTTTTACCTCTGTTCCCTATGTGCTCAGAGGGTGAGGCAACTCTAAATGCAATCAGTGCTATTTTCTTTCTTTCTTGTCTTTATTTCATTGCCTTTATCTATGTCTATTTGCCATCTGTTTTGACCCCATAATTAACTTTTGCACATATTTTCTTATTAGCTCTTCTGCCATTCTTAAAAGAATTGTTCACCATTGTTGAGGAAATAAATCACTGCTACTGCTGTGGTTGGAACAATCTGTGCAGAGTTGCCTATGTAAGAAGTGGATAAATTACAAACCAAAGCTTACAGTTTGGAGCTTCCACCCTGGTGGCTCTTTATTTAGCACTCATAATTGAAACCACTATTTGTTTTCTCTGTCTGTGATGTCTTTTTAAAAATTTATTTATTTTTCTCATTAATTAGTTTGGTACTCAGTGAATATAGTCAAGTTGGTACCATTGTTAGGCTCATCCACGTCCTAGCCCCTCCCCCTGGCCCCTCCTTGTTGAGATATATGGGTTTGCATTGTGGAGTTAGTGCACAGTTATGGGAAGAAGAAATGTCTCTGCATATCATGACCCAACATGTGGCTCTGACATTCTTTCTGCCCCATCTTCTGCAAAATTTCCCTTAGCCGTGTTGGGTTCATTTCAGGTCTGCTTCACTGATGAGGTGCTGGGAGCCTCTGTGTCTCTGGATATCCGATTTGGTAGGAGTTGATTGTTCTCTGTGTTGATCTCCTTCACCCTTGTGCAGGTACCTGGTTCACCAAGAAAACAGCACCCTTGCTTGTTTAGCCAATTATTCTTAGTTTCAGCTGGGGCCCTTTTGAGGTATGATGGGGTGGTTCTCTCCTTAGGATCTGCGTCTATCTGAAAAAGAGAAGCAGATTATCCAACGGAGAGTAAAGTCAGCACCAGACAAATGGGATAACCCTTATTTATTTATTTATTTTTATTTAGATTTTTTTTGGGGTTTTACGAGGTAGGGTCTCACTTTGGTCCAGGTTGACCTGGAATTAACTCTGTAGTCTCAGGGTGGCCTTGAACTCACGGCAATCCTCCTACCTCTGCCTCCCGAGTGCTGGGATTAAAGGCATGTGCCACCACGCCCGGCCCTTATTTATTTTTAATAGAGAATTTAATAGGTGTAGACTCTCTTGTAGCCCATGATTGGTGAGCTCATGTTTGGGTATGGTTCTGACTTGTTTCCCAGCTCCAGCTATGCATCCCATTCCACTGAGCAGATCAGTTAGCCAAATCAAGAGCAGCTGGTTTCCCACCATGGCTGTGTTTAACTATTGCACTTGTGTGAGCATCACGGCAGGTTATTTGCTGATAACTAGGTTAGACCATGAATTGCTTGGACAGATATTGGTCATTTCTCCCCAGTCACCCATGTAGACCTTTTGGCACTAGACATGCTGTCTGGGGACTGACTCTTTTCCAGCTTCCAGCCATGTCATTCCATTTTACGTGTCAAATGCATATGGTGTCTCAAAGGTTAGTGGTAAGACCTTGCTGCTGAAATCCATTTGTTTTTGATGGCTAGCTCTATTCTTGGTTCTTTACAGTGGGGGAGGGGTTCTCTTGCACAGCCATAAACATGCTTTTGATGACATTGCTTACTCATTCAGTTGTGGAAGTTAGACTCCAGTTTTCTCACACAGTGAAAATCTTCTCTCTGAGAAAGAAAACCCATGTCTATGAAATTATTCAGGATTTCACTTCATGACTCATGACCTGGGCATATGATGAATTGATATATATTATGTATATTATGTATGATTTTTAATTAAATTATATTATGTATTTTAAATACATATTTAAACATATATGTATAGTATTTTCATTAATTTATTACAAGAAGAATTAGGTAGATAGGTAGGTAGATAGATAGATAGATAGATAGATAGATAGATAGATAGATAGAGAATGAACAGATATACCAGGGTCTCTTGTCACTGCAAACAAATACCAGATGCATGCACCATTTTGTGCACCTGGATATTTGTGGATTCCAGAGAGTTGAACCTGGGTTGGCATTCTTTGCAAAGCAAACATCCTTAACAACTGAGAAATCTCCTCAGCCCTCAAATTTATATTTTTAACAGAAAATCTCTCTCACACAATCACACTGTGATTAGCACAGGGATTCTTTTTAAAAAATTATTATTTATTTATCTGGCAAAGAAAGAGAGTGAGGGAGAGTGAGGGAGAGAGAGAGAGAGACAGACAGAGAGAGAGAGAGAGAGAGAGAGAGAGAGAGAAAGAAAGATTGACCATGGGAACACCATGGCCTCCAGCCACTACAAATGAACTCCAGACACGTGCACCCCCTTGTGCATCTGGCTAACGTGGGTCCTGGAATTCCAACCTGGGTCCTTTGGCTTTACAGTCAAATGCCTTAACCACTAAGCAACCATTCCATCACAGCACAGGGATTCTTTTTTTTTTTTTTTTAACTTATTAGTTTTCTTTTCAGCAAATACAGGCAGGTTGGTACCATTGTTTAGATTTCATCCATGACCTAGCCCCTCCCATTGGACCCTCCTTGTTGGTATAAATGGGTTGTGCACTGTGGAGTTAGCCCCCAGTTATTAGTATGATAAATGTCTCTGCATATCATGACCCAACATGTGACTCTGACATTCTTTCCACCCCGTCTTCCGCAAAATTTCCCTGAGCCATGTTGGGTTCATTTTTGGTCTGCTTCAGTGCTGAGGTGTTGGGGGCCTCTGAGGCTCTGGCTCTCTGGTTTGGTAGGAGTTGATTTTTCTCTGTGTTGGTCTCCTTCCCCTTTGTGCTGGTATCCGGTTCATCAGGAAAACAGCACCCTTGCTTGTTTCGCCAATTTTCCTTAGTTTCAATCGGGCCCCTTTTAAGGTATGATGGGGCAGTTCTCTCCTTAGGATCTGCATCTATCTGAAAAAGAGAAGCAGATTCTCCAACGGAGAGTAAGTTAGCACCCGGAAAATTGAGATAGCCCTTACTTTTTTAATAGAGAGTTTAACAGGTGTAGGCCCTCTTGATTGATGGTAGCTTGATATTGGAGAGTGGGCTTATGTTTGGATATGACCACTGAGGGGATCAGTTAGCCAAATCAAGAGCAGTTGGTTCCCCACCATGGCTGTGTGCCACTATTGCACTTGTGTGGGCAACACAACAGGTTATTTGTTGCTAAGTAGGTTAGACAATGAGTTGTTTGGATAGATATTGGTCATTTACCCCAGTCGCCCATGTAACACCTTCTGGCACTAGACACGCTGACTGTCTGGGGACTGACTCTCTCCTGGCTTCCAGCCATGCAGTTCCATTTCACGTGCCAGCACAGGGATTCCTAATGTCATGTGTGAGACTTGATATTTTTTTCTTTTCCTAAAATATATAGCTTATTCACAGTGAAATTAGTAGTATGTAGGGAGTTTATGGACATAGAGATGGGAATTTCATATTTTCTTACTTCTTTCAATAGATATACTTGAAAAATACAGAACATTTTGAAGGGCATTATATTTTAGATATCTTTTATATGTCAGTAAATCTATATATAATTCAGGAAATTGTACATATTAGGTCTCCGATATCTATTTCTTTTATCAATCAACAAAAGTGAATTGGTCTTGTAACTAACCTTTGTCAAACACAAGTTTTAATCTTGTAGCTCTTTTATATTTGCTTTCTTTATTGTTAGCATAATGGAGAATTTGAACTAACAATACCAGTGAGAAAATATGCTTGAAATATTTCCATAGATCTAAAATGGTGTTCAATATTGTTGGATTTGGTCTTAAGTGATAAGCCTAGCTGAGGTCATGTTCAAATTTGAGGCAGTGTGAAATTTGTAGGAAAGATTACTATCACACCACCATGTCATATTTGGTGGCCACAGTGAAACAAATGGTATTTTAAGACAGCTTGCCTGACAGAAAATTTAAATTTGACAACTGGTTTAAAATTATTATTCTTACACTTTATTTCAAAATGTTAGAAAGTTTCAGCCTTTAGGAGATTTTTGGATGACTGAAAATGAAGTGCCATGCATACTACTGGTTTATTACATAAGCTAGATAATGACATAATTTGTCACACAAACATTCTGAAAATGAAAATCAACTAGCAATTGTCCCTTGGAAATTAGGCACAATCCCAGACTCTCCCAAAAAATACATAATATATGTCACAGATGCTAGAGAGATGGAAAAAACGGATTTTTCTTCTTGTACATCTCCATCTAGACTGATCCCTTCAATATATTAGAGAGTTAGTTTTTACTAAAATACTGTACATATTTTAATAGTAATATTTTAAAAGAAAATTATAATAGTATTTACTTAATTCTTTGGATTCAAGATACATTGTGCACTTTAAACACATCTTGAGGATCCAGAAAATCCTTCCCTTTGTTGGCTTTATCTGCTGATTTTTTTTTTTCTGTAGAAAATTAAAGTAGTGCAGTTTAATGATACTAATTTTTATCTTAAAACCATACATTTAGGACTAAAAAATGGATTTATGTTCTGTAAGGAAATAATATATTTGCATTTTTCCATTCTTCCATTCAACTACAGATGAACCTAGAGGCTATTAACAGAAGCAGGTTGAACGTTGCATGTGAGGGAGCACCAGGACTGAGAACGAGTGTGACAGCGTGTCATGGGTGTCCTTTAGCTTCATGGATCCCAGAATGACTCCTGGAGAAGACTATGAGCCAGAAGTGCTAGTGGACTTAGACTTAACAAACAAACAAAATCAATAGGAAAACTGACAGCAATAAAACACCACAGATGAAAAAAACACAAAAAGAACAAATATAATAAAGCAGGCATGGTTTCATCCTCTCTTCTATCATCAGAAGCCAAGTGAGGAAATCAGACCTCCATCGTTCACAGGATATAAGCATGCTCCCACACTCCCTCTACCACCACCAAGGGATGTCAAAGGTCCTGAATGGACAGCAACAAACTCTTCTGGCCCTTGGCCAGGGAAATCAGAAGTGGCTTAAAGAGGGTCAGAGATTTGTGATAACTCTGTAGTTCCAAAACCACAATCCATATCCTCTCTGACCTAGTGAACGAGGAAGGCACTGTAAAACAGGGCTGAAGCCCCTCTTTCCTCAGAGTGGTATGCAAAGACATTCAGTAGGGGAGATTGTTTCTCCTCTTCCACCATGAATTCTAAGAAGCTGTTCCTAGCTGTCTTGAGAAAGTAGAAGAAAAGAATAAAACCAATGCAAATCAAGCCTAAGGATGAAATACTGAGTGAAGGAATCAGTGAAATTGAAGACAGGGTAACAAGAAGGAAAATCAAAGAAAAAGGCTGGCCCTTTTGAAAGAAACAGTAAAATAAGCAAAGATATGCTAAAACTGACAAAGTAAAAAAAAAAAAAATAAACAAGATATAACATGAAACCAGACAGAAAATATTGCCACTGATCCTTGGCCATCAAATATTAATTAATGGATATTGTCTACCTGTATACACATAAATTTGACAATGTACATGAAATGAACCAATTTCTTAAAAGATGAAATATGCTATTTAAATAGTCCAAGAACTATTAAGGAAATGAATTCATAATTTAAAACATCTCAGATAGAGATCTCCATGCCTAGATGTTTGCACTGCTATAGCTGAAAATATAGAGGCAAAAATTAACCTTGACCTTTTATACCTGATTCAAAAATTCACTTAGAATGTATCAAAATTTAAATAGAAAATTTAAACACTCTTGGAATGAATCACAGAGATAACAGTATCTAACGATCAATTAAGCATGTTAAAATAAAAATTTACAGCATAATACACAAAAACAAACCATTATAGCAGTAAATTGTTTTCTTCACAAGTAAGAAACTATAGTTAAGAAAAAGCATTAAGCTAAAAGACAAACTACAAATTTTAAGAAAATATATGTAAAGCATATGCCTGACATAGGACATCTGCCTGTACTAAATAAATCTCTAACTTCAACATTAAGAAAATCTAATTTCAAATAAATGGGCAAAAGGCATGCAGAGGAATTTCATGAAAAAAATCACCATATAGGAAGTAAGCAATAAATAGTTGTTGAACATCACAAACATTTAGAGAAATGAGCAGTTATACCATGATGAGATATTTCTATGAACCTATTAGAGAAGAAAGAAAATAATCATGTAGCTATAACTCCATGGTAGATTGCTTTCCTTCCAAACATGAGGCCCTGTATTTGATTCCAGCACCACACAGTTATATACGTAATGATAATGCCAAATGGTAGTTAAGATGTAGAAAAACGGACCTCTCATTTGCTGTTACTTGGTACAACATTCTTTATAATAATATGATTGCTTCTGAAAAAAGAAAAGCTGTGCATTCTCAATGTCATCCATTAAACTCCTGGGCATTTGTCCAAGAAAAATGAAAAATTGGCTTACTACTTTTCATAGCAGCTTCATTTGTAATAGTCTCAAATTGGGAACAATCAAATTGTCCCCAAGTAAGTCAATAATGTGTGGGACAACCATTCTAAGAAACATGACTTAGCAACAAAAATAAATGAGCTATTGATATATGTAAGAACTTATATCATTCCCAAGAGTATTATGCTACATGGAAAGAGGCCGTCTCCAAAGGTCATGTGCTGTATGATTAAACTTATATAAGGTTTCTAATGGTAAAATTCTTGATAGAGAAAACACTAGTGTTTGCCTATATTGTGAATGGTGAGGCAAAGGGTTGGATGTGACTATAAGCATATGATATCTTTGCTATGGTGCAGTTTATAGTTAATTGTAATGATGGTTATTCAAACACTCCTGCCCAACAAAATTTACTCTTGTTAACCACTTGCGACCTGCCTAGATAGTACCATGTCAAGTGGTCATGGACTTCTCTTATTTTCCCTCTTCCTTCTATCTCTTTCTTTCTCAGCAAACTTTTGGTGATTCTCATGTTTCTTATAACTTTCTTCTCCATTCACTCTGTATAGGCTTCCTGGGTGAAGCATATATAAATATATATGTATATTTTCTGTATAAAGTATAGTGGTCTGAATGTGAAATGTCTCTGGTAGACACTTGTGTTTGAATACTCAACCTCCAGCTGGCAATACTGTTTGGAAAGTTGTGAAGCACTTAGGAGGTGGTGATGTGTTGAAGGAGATATGTCACTGGGTGGGCAGGCCTATGGATAGCCCGCCTCTGTTTGTGGCACTCATCCTACTCCCTTATTCCCTCCACGCTGATGGGAAGATGTAATACAGATTGAAAGGAGCCGGGGTCTCACAATCACTGCATGGACGATAGCTGCCCAACAGCCAGGAACTCCAACAGGCAAAATGAGCAATTGACTTCTCAGCAAAATAAATTTAGTATTTTTGTTATGATAATTAAATAAACAAAATGGACTATATTAATCAGAGAGAACAAAGTCATTGATATAGAAATGAATTCAAGATACATACTTATATACATATATGTTTTTTTGAACAGGAAACTAATGTGTAGTCATCTTATGGCAAGGCAAAAACTGAAGCCCAGGCTCGACAGATGAGTCTCTGGGGAAGTCTGCAAAGAGGGCAGGGCCAGGACCGTGCATCCTGCTGAAGAGCAAAAGAAAGTAATTTCAACTGAGAGGACATACTCAACATTGTCAAACATTGAGAGAAATAAAGAGTGGTGAGATCTAAAAAGGGAGACTAAGTTTCCCAGGGAAATTCTGAACTATTGAAGTGTTACAAGAGTCTATAGATGATGGTGGTATCTGACGGAGAAACTGAAGCCGTTACCAGTCAGTTGCATCATGTAACAAGAGTACTCATTTGAAATTATGACATGTATATCAGTTACGCGGGCAGCTAGAAAGGAACAATGAAGCCGTCAAGACAGTTTCTCACTCTACCAGCCCCAAGTGTTTTCTCTCTTCTACTAGGGAAGAAGGTGACAGAGAAAGCTGCATGTTGACATTACAAGCAGGCACAAAGCAACATTTTATCCTGTTTTCTTTCTCTTAGAGTGTTTGCCAATATACACTCTTTGTCCTTTATAATACACCAGCTATTAATACAACGTTTTTATTGTTTCCCTCCAAACACAGTGAATTAAACTATTTAATCTAATAGTCTTTCAAATCAAATGATGCCGTATTTGTTCACATTCTGTACCACTAATTTCCCTACCCCTTTCACTTTCATGAGGAGACACTGTCCTCATCTTTGGGCTTCCTCCTCTGGCTCTCCTCACTTTATTCTCTGTTCATTCTTCTTGCCTATTCACTGTGGATATTATTCAAGGTCTTATTCTACCCTCTCAGTATTTTACTGTTCACTGGCCTGTTCTGTTTCCAATTAGCATCTGATTTAATCTATTTTTTTTCCTTGGGTAGGCCTGATTTTTTAGCATAGATCAATTATCTGGGAAATTAAATAAAACATGGGCCGGGTCGATGGAGTCCTGAGGGATTAATTCCGAATCATAGAGATATGATCTTGTGAGGGAAAATATGCAGGTCGAATTGGAGTGTCCAGCGTCCATGATAAATTTCACCTCAAGATCAAGTGAGCACCTAGCTTCACCAGTTGTACAGAATGATGTCCCGAAGTCCCACTTCTTTTGTTCTCAACCAGAACACTGAGACTACTGCCACAGCTGGGACAATTTAGAACAGGGGACAGGGGTAGGAACTCAGCCACACAAGTGTAAAATTCAATGAAAGGATTCTTTTAAGTGTTTTGTAGAACCTATTGAAAGGTCGATCTGTGGACCCTGTAGGATGCATTGCTTATGGATGTCCTGACTAGAACAGGTCCATGTCCAGCACTCTTCATGCCCAATCTTATGGCCAATGCCCCTCACAGACATGAATGCAACTTCCGCAGGTCATCCACAAGTGCCCAGATAGCTCGAGTGACTCTGCTAGAGGCATCAGCTCACAAACCAAAATGCAAATTGTAGGGATATTAGAAAAAGACCAAAAGTTCACTTAAACAATTAGAGGCTGCAAACTCTCCAATTTGTTGGAGAGCTATGATCATTTAAGCTCAAATGTTCAAAATTCCCTAAAGAGGATGACTCCAAAGGAGATCATATAGGTACCTGTGGTAGTTTGAATGTGACATGTACCTCTTAGCCTCATGTATTTGTGTTTCAGCTTTGTACTCAATCCCCAGCTCATGGAAGATTCAGAATTGGAGCCTTGCTGGAGGTGATGTGTCACTAGGGGTTTTCTAGCCAAACTCCAAGATCAGTACTTAGACTACTTTCCACCCAGATATGTGGCAGCTTCCAGCTTGGGTCACGCTTTCCTGCAATGATGAGACTATCCCTTGAAACTGTAAGCCTGAAATAAACAATTTCCTCCCATAAGTTGTTTTTGGTTGGGCGTTGTTTCCAAGGAATAGGAAGTTATCTGCCACAAAATGTATAATGGTTAAGTTATAAAGTCAAAGATAAACAAATAATATTGAAAGCTGCAAGAGAAAAGTGAATTGTTCCATAGAAGAGTCCCTTATTAAAGTAATCAGTGGATTTCTCACCCAGGAATTAAACAGGATACTGTATTCCAAGTCCTGAAGGTCAAAAGAACAAAAAATGTTACTAACTAAAATACTATCCTAAGAGAAATTTGTTGACAGAAAATAAAGGGGGCTTTCCCAGAAAAACCAAAGCTAGGGGAAATCATCATCACTATACCTTCTTTAAAAGAAATGATAAAAAGAAATTGTTTAAGTTAAAATGAAACAATAGTAGTTAATAGTATGAAAATGTATGAAAGCATAAAACTTATTGGATGGATAAATATAATCAAACTCAGAATGTTCCAATATTGCAATGATAATCTGTGATACAGTATAAAAGATGAAAGGAATATATTAAAAATAGCTGTAGATACAGTAACTTTTTACTAGATATATCATATAAAATGTTAATTATAGTACAAATAATATCAAATATGGAAATTCAAAATTTCAAAGGGGCAATGAAGAATGATGGTTCCAAGGAGAGTAGGGTTGGAAAAGTGGAAAGTTGTTGGTTAAAAGGTTCAGACTTTCAGTTGTGCAACTTAAATAAATTCTGGATAACTGATGTATAGCATGGTGGCTACAATTAATAATACTGGTTTTTTTTTTATTTTGAATTTCCTAAGACAATAAATCTCAAGTGTTGTTATAACAGAAATGAGAAATAATAGCTTCATGTGGTGATGGGTTAATTGCTTTGATCACATCACAATGTGGATGCATATCAAAATATTACATATAATATAATATATACCTTCAATCTTTTTTTTTTTTTTTTCAGGTAGGGTCTCACTCAAACCCAGGCAGACCTGGAATTCATTATGGAGTCTCAGGGTGGCCTTGAACTCATGGCAAATCTCATATCTCTGCCTCCTGAGTGCTGGGATTAAAGGCATGTGCCACCATGCCTGTCACTCTTGAATCTTTTTTAAAATAGAAATGCCTCAGTGGGGATGGAAACATGTAAGTATACTCAAAAAATTCAGTCTGATCAGTTGGTCTTAAAATTGGGTCCAAGATAGCAGATTTTACTTAATAAATAGTACAACTTTCAGTAATACCCTACTTACACATTGCTCTTCATTGTTGAATTAAGGTAAGGGAAAAAAGATTTAGCATTCAGAAAGAGGTATGGAGTTTATGAGGCTGATGAGTTGCTGATACTTAGGGTCTTTTCATTTGGGAAGAGACTCATCCACACATACATTAGTAACATGCAATAAGAGAACACTGATGTTGAAACCCAATAAATGGTGGGAGAAAGATGTGATGTACATATTCTCTTGCTCCTTCAAAGGAGACTCAAATCCTAGAAGAAATAAACCTCCAAGAAAAGAGGACCTAGCTTGTGAAAAGTACAGCATTTCTATGATGGTGAACTCAGATTGGTGAAGAGTGAAGTTCTGACATGTGAACTCTGCGTGGAATTATAAGAATAGCTCCTTCACATACTCATCCATACTTAATCCATTTTCCTTTTGGAAGTGAGTCAAAGATAAGTGAATATAATGAGACATCACCCCTGTGATTAAATAATATTATATATGGAAAAGGGAACAAATGACCCCATCTAATGATCTGTCCTTCAACAGCAGAGTTTTTACTGGCTTAAGCAAAAGGAGGAGTCAGACAGGTTAGAAGCATGGGAGGATTGAAATCACTGCTGTCATAAAGATGGAACTAGACCATTTGAAGAAGAATAAAGAGGGTGAGAGCAGCAGACCCAGGCCAAAACCCAGCAAGAAAATGGAAAAGTCAGTCATACAACCACAAAGATGTAGGGATTATATCAACTCTCTGAATGCTTTGGAAGCAGAGCCTTTCCCAGTCACACTAGATAGGAACTATGACCCATACCTTGATTTGTGATTTCAGTCTTATGAAACCTAACTTAGATAACACAGTCAAACTTTCTCTGATTTATGACCTACACAACTATAAGAATAATAACTGTTATCTTAAGTAATTAGGTATGCATTAATCTTTCATGGAGGATAGATAACGAATACACACAATGATTGTTGAAGGGAATGCTAATTCCTGAACTCTCAGCCTTCAGTTGACCCCAATATATACATACCTGTTTGCAGTTGTTTGTACCCTAAACACACTTTAAATGTCATGTCCTCATTTTATTACACTCTTATGTTAGTGCAAAGTTCTTGTTGTTCTTAATAGAGTTCTTTTTGGGAAAGGTTAACTTATGATAATTAGAGGAATGTCAGGAGCCTGATACTAAGAAATAAAAAATTGAATTGGAAAATGCTTTCTTCACATTCTCACAAAATTGTTGGTGCAAAATTGCATTTCCATCTATGAACTTTAATATTCTTATCTTTATGCTGCCATCTCCCTGAATCACTCCAATTATTCTGCCTGTTTCCTAGCTTCCTTGAGCAGTGCTTTTTGGATGTATTTTCATTTTGATAGAAATGTCCCCAAAGCATAGAACAAGTTAACACTCAGGAATATTATTTATAATGGCCAGATTTCAAGTTGGTGGAGAAAGACTTAGACCCAAGAGAATTGCCCAGCTTCCTATCACAGTATGTAGCAAAGCCAGCCTCTTGGGAATATTTTTTTTGCCAATTCCATCCCACTGGTTTTTCAAGCCTGCAACATATGTGTATATATATATGGCTAGCCAAATCTATTTGGACCAAAAGTCAGATGAAGAAAAATACAATTCTATCAGCTACAAAACACAGGCAACCATTTAAATGTGGAATATGGAAATAATTTTATCCCATTTCAAAACAGAGTCAGATTAATTTTGTTTTAGAAGGCTAGCATAGTAAGTACATTAAGCCATGTAGCTTGAAGGAATTTGTGTTGTTCAATCTGAAAATCTTGACAGATCTCCATTCCCTTGGAGGCCTATTTATCACAGCAGGGAAAAAACAAAAAACAAAACAAAACAAAACAAAACAAACAAAAAACAACAACAACAACAAAATGATGCAAACTAGAATGGGAAACTCAGCCACCTGCTTACAGGGCTGTGTGAGGGACCTGAAAGCTCAGTGATGTCACTGCAGGGGGCCATTGGCTGTGTAGGTAAATTGACCTTTGCTTAGTGTTAAGGCACTAAGCAAATTAAGACATTTCCTTTCCAGACTCAGTAGGAGTATTCAAAATTTTGTTGCCAAGTTTCCTGAACACTCTAGTGATTAAGCCTGCACTAAGAGTCTGATTTAGACCTGGTCATTCACCCCTCATAGCAAATGACTTTTTAAATTATTATTATTAGTTATGTACGCAGTGTATACAGCTATGTTGGTACCATCATTAGCCTCCTCCCTGTCCTCCCCCCCTCTGCAGGGACCCTCCTCGCTGGGAAATGTGGGTCTTGCATTGTGGGGTTAGCCATCAGTTGTGGGAAAGAAGCAATGCCTCTGTGTATAATGCCCCAACATGTGGCTCTAATAATGTTTTTGCTCCCTCTTCCGTGAATTTCCCTGAGTCATGTTGGGTTTGTTTTAGTTCTACTTCAGTAATGAGTTCTTGGGAGCCTCTGTGTCTCTGGATCTCTGGTTTGGCAGGAGTTGAGTATTCTCTGTGTCTATCTCTTTCACCCTTGTGCTGGTACCAGGTTCACCAAGAAAGCAGCACTCTTGCTCATTTCCCTAATTACTCTGGTTTCAGCTGGAGCCCTGGTGAGGTGCGATGGGCTGATTCTCTTCCTCAGTGTCTGAGTCCATCTGTAAAAGAGAAGCAAATTCTACAACAGAGAGTGAAGTCAGCACCAGGTAAATGGGATAACCATTATTCAGAGAGAATTTAGTAAGTGTAGGCCCTCTTGTAGCCCATGATTGGTGGAAGCAAATTACTTTTGATGTTAATATTCAATATGCTTGGGTGAAGAATGAGCACATCCATTTTTACTGCAAAGACATGGAAAACTTTTCCCTGAAAACTGTGTATCATTTGCACTTATTTCTCCAACTTTGAATGGTCACTTCATCTATGTTGCCATTTAACATATGTAATAAAGGACTGTAAGGTGACAATACTTTTTATTGAGTTAATAGTAGGTTTTGTATATACTTTCACTTAAAAGTGTAACCACTATCTTATGAAGAACAATACTAGATACAATTATATGGTTAAGAGAGAAAGAAAAATCAATCAGAGAAGAGGCTGAAAAATGTCAAAATGATATTGATGATAGTGGCTTATATTTTTCTTGCATTAGATTATAAATTGTACTCTTAAGATTCCACAATACACACCTAATTTGTATTTCTTTAACTTTTAATTGAAAATCTCCACTCATATACAATGTACCCTGATCATCTTTCTGTCAGTGTGTTCTGTCCACTGAACTTCTCCTCTTTTAACTAGCCTTCTTCTTTTTTGATATGATAGGTATATATATGTATAAATATACATATATTTGCCCTGGGCTCATGTGTGTCTTATGTTGATAATCTCAGCCATGGATGTAATAGCCAATTAATGTCTGGAAGACAGCATCCCAATGCTTCCTCCCTCTTCCATTGGTTCTTACATTCTTTCTGTCACCTCTTCTGCACTGATCCGCAAGACTTGAGCGTGTGATAGAGATGTTTCACATTTGTGCTGAACTCTCCATAGTTCCTTCTTCTCTATACTCTGATGAGTTTTATGTCTCCCCAATAGTCACTGACATCTGAAAAGAAGAGCTTCTCAAACCAAAAGTCAGTGTAGCAGAGAAATAACATATCTTGCCATAAACACAAATGTTTAAATGGCAATTTAGTGGATGTACTATATCCATTTATCCAGATAACAATAGTGGCCTCCCCTCTAGGGCTTGTGAGCTTTCCAGCCATAAGTATTGGATTACATCTTTAGTACCATGCATAAATTCCCTCCCATAGAGTGGGTCTCAAATCCAATTAAAGAAGATTTGTCTTCCTCCATACCATATATGTGAATATTGCATCAGTTTGCATATTTTTCCTGGCTAGCCAGTCCTGTAGCTTGCAGGATTTGGAGATGGTTAAGACTCAATGGCTTTCCCTCCAACAAACTGCTTAGCCTTTTCTAAGATCTTGACAACTAGTCGATAAGAATGGAGTTATTAATCTAGGTGGCCGTGGGGGGAGACGGGACGGCCGGTGCGCAGCGGCGCCTCTTTGTTCGGAACGGTTGCCTCGGCACCGCACAGCCTCCTACGAGGATGCCGCGGTGTAGGGGGCGGGGGCGAGCGGCTTTAGGCTTCCTCCATGCACGAATTCGCTTGATCACTCTCCTCCCTTTTTTATTTTTATTTTTATCAACTCTGTAAGGGGGTTGGCACCTTGTAGGCCTTGGGTGGTGACCTAGTTACTAAATGAATTCTGGGAAGGGTCCATTCGTCATCATCACCGTGAGTACCGGTCCATGTTTACATGCGATTGCCTTACGCATGAAAAAAAAAATACATAATTCATCATCTTACTATTTGATGGTCTTTTGTAAAAATACAGTCACCAGATGGGCTGGTGTTTGAAATCCCAAGGTATGGGTTTAAAGGGAGACAAAATGTGTCTTCTTGGGATGCTTTTTGCATTCTCAGATGTCATATGCATCTGAGTAATTTGAAGACGTTTGGGCTGAAGGAGGAAAGTTGGCAAGATGTGGGATTTTCTGTTAGGCGCATAGGATGGGGAGAAGGATGCGACGTCTTTGTTATTGAAGAGTGTTGTGGGGGAGACTGCAGTGCTTTGTGATGATTTCAGTTTTAAAATGGAAGCCTACAAGATGACTTGGGATTCCACCCCCCTTCTCTTTGGGCATAGATTCCTGGAAGGATCAAGACAGGAAAGATGAATGGGAGAGCTGATTTTCGGGAGTCCAATGCAGAAGTCCCAACCAATTCCCCACATAGGGGCTGATTACATTCTGACAGAAGAAGAGAGAAGAGTCTTTGCAGAATGCAATGATGAGAGCTTCTGGTTAAGATCTGTGCCATTGGATTAATCGGTAAAGGAATCCTTTCAAGTCATCCCAAATATGGTTCCATCCCTAAGCTTATATTTGCTTGTATCATGGGGTACTTTGCTGGAAAGCTTTCTTATGTGAAAGCTTGTCAAGAGAAGTTCAAGAATCTTGAAAATTCCCCACTTGGAGAGGCTTTGAGATCAGGACAAGCCCGGCAATCTCTACCCCCTGGGCAGTATTCTCAGAAGTCCAGATACAACTCAAACGTGAACGCTTGAGCAGCCAACAGCATCAAAAAGGAGCCGCTCCCTCCTAGGAGCCCATTATATTCAGCGCCTCCATGAATGAATCCACCCCCACTGGTATTACTGATCATGTTGCCCAAGGACCTGACCCCTACTTTGAAGCAAGTCCCAAACGAAAAAGTATTACATATGAGGAATTAAGGAATACGAACAGAGAGTCTTATGAAGTAACTTTAACACAAAAGACTGAACCCTCAGTCAGACCTATGCAGGAAAGAGTGCTAAAAAAAGAAGTCAAAGTAAACAAATATGGAGATACTTGGGATGAATGAAAAATCACGGCATTGGACCTACTGAGGGCGTTCCATATCCTGCTTCATCTGGGCAGTGGACACCTGCATACCCTGAGCTCAGCAGCGGTCTTCATAAACACATTCAAAATGAAATCTGGGCTTTTGTGATTCGACTTAGGATGCTTCACAAAACAGTGTAGTGCTTAACATCGCGTCAATGTGCCGGTCTTAGGGGACTCTGAACGACGGCCTTACACCATGATTCCACGTGTAGAGTTTGGGAACTTGTTTTGAGTTACAGGGCAAAGATGCTCATGAACGTGCAGCACTGTGACGCTCTAGGGTGAGCGTAGGTGGAGATCACTACCTGCATGTTGCATTGGGGAGGGTGGGGGGAGGGCAGGAGGAGCAAGTGTAGCTTTGTGTTCAGCTTTACATCACATTATTCAAAAGACTCTCTGGTATTTGCTGTATTATTTTAATGTTTGTGGTCAATAACATGTAAAGGAACATGCAAAAAAAAAACAAGAATGGAGTTATTAATCTATGTGAACCTGTTTCTTAGCTAACCATTGAAGTAGCAACAAGGGATTCTTGTGGGTATGAAGATAGAGTAAAGAGGAAAGCTGAAATGGCAATAAACATTTTTGATCATCTCAAAATGATACAAATTATAAATTTGGAATTTTTGCATGCATCCTTCCTGAGGAGATATAAGTAAATGTCAGATACCCTCAGAGAGAGCACTGTTAGAGTTAACTTTTCGTCACTGGGGCAACCATCTAATCAGAAGCAGATTATTGGAGGAAAAGGTTTATTCCAGGTTTACAGAATCTAGGGGAAGTTCCTGTCTGACTGAAGAAGCTAGCTCACTGCAGCATGTGTCCACAGCAGAAAGAGAAAGAGAGAGAGAAAAAAAACACTAACAGCTAGCACCAATACAGAGAGCTCCAAGTGGCTCTTTACATACCTTAGGTCTGGACTAAAAGATCCACATCTAGTGAGACCTTCCCCACAGGCTGAGGGAGACTCAAATTGCAAGCTTAATCAAAAATACTTCATGCTATGAGCGACATAAATTCAAGCCACCACATTTCCCCCATGGCCCCCATAGCCTTTGGCAAACTTAACATTGTTCGAAAGTTCAAAGCCTCATCTGAGAGTAAAGACTGTCTTTCAAGTGTGAATCCTGCAATATCAAAACACAGGTTACAAATTTTCAATACATAGCAGCACAGAGTAAACATTTTCATTGCAAAAAGGCATAACAAGGAGAGACTGGATCTATATAAAATCAATAACTAGCAGATAAACATCAAACATCTGCAGTTCAAGTCCAACATTACTCACAAGTGATGAAAGTCTCTGGATATCAATTCTTCCCCTCCAGCTGGGTTGAGCAGCCTGGGGAAAATTCCATTCTGAGCCAGTAGCACTCCATGGCAGCTGTTTCACATACCTGATATATCCAAAACATCTTTGGGTTTATAATCTTCATGGCTCCATACAATGGTCTTATTTAGACTCCACATGGAGACTTCTACCCTGCTTCACATGCCACAGCTCAGCAGCAGCTTCTAGAACAAGTTTATCTTTATACAATGGCCTCTCTGGGTCTCCACACAGGGATTTCAACAACCCTATTTCACATTGCCCACTGATTATTTCCAAGAAAACAAAACTGTGTGTACTTCATGACTCAGTTTTCTGTATTTTTCATGCTTCCAAAACAAGTACCAGCTAACTCTTATAACCAAATTTGTAAATCTAGAGGGGAATAAACCTTGACCCTGAAGAATTGGTTACTTCTTTAGAATTCTTCTTTCAAACCTCTTCCTTTCAAAAGAAATTTTATGTTTACTGGGTTGAGGTTTACATGGCTTACCTCTGGGCATCATTCCAATTATCACAATTCAAAGCAGTTGCCTCACGCATAATAGTAGTAATCTGTTTAACAATTACAGCTTAAGTCACCTAAAAACAGTTTTTGTACCTATAACTTCAACTTACTCAAATATTTTCCTGTGATAAACTTTACATCTTTCATATCTTTCTGTTCTACACCTTCCACCAAGCACACTTTTAAGTTCAACTTGCTCAAATTCTCAGGGCATGGGAAGTAGCATCAGTCTTTTTACTAGTAGCTCAGTTCCAACAAACTTCTCTTCTTCCCCTTTGAAAGTTCATAAACAAAGCCTTCATAGTCCACAATTCTCTCCACATTTAGAATATTCCCTCTCTCAGCACAATAACCCCTGAAGTTCTGCTTATAGCACTGCAAGGTTTCACCAGCCTAAATGATCAAGTCCTTCCATATACCTCCCTCAAGCATTCCAAAAGACCAAACACCACTTAGTCAGATTCACTGCAAAACAACCCTACTTCCCTGGTACCATGTTTTCTGTTGTACTTGCCAGTATCTAACTAGAAGCAACTTATTGGAGGGAAGGGTTTATTTCAGGCTTAGAAATGCCAGGTGAAGTTTCATCATGGCCAAAAAAGCTGGCTTACTACAACATGTATGCCAAATCAGAGAGAAAGAGAGAGAGAAAGAGAGAGAGACAGTAAGCATGAACAGCTAGAGCTCAAATGTGGCTCTTAATAAACCTTGGTAAGACTAGACTCAAGATACACTGCAGTGACATGTCTCCTCCAGCAGACTGCTGGAATCTTAAGGACAGGCTTAACATTAACCAAAAATCTTTGAGGTATGGGGGACATAAATTCCCATTCAAATCACCACAGACACCAAGAGCTCAAAGTTAGATTCCACCAAAGCCCAAGGTGGTGAATCAATAATTTTAGTGGGCAGAGTTCTAGAGCATGGATGACCCCAAAGCAGGCCAGCGATTCCAAAGTCTCACCCCAGGATGGATGTACAGATGGAATCTCTCATTCTGTTAATCTTCAGCACATGATATACTCTATAGCCTCAAAGAACACATGCAGCTGGTTTAGAGGTGCAGGAGGAAGTGGCTGAGTTCCCAGGTGAGTGGCCAATGTCTCTCTCCACCTTTCTTTTGGTGAATGACAATAGGCCCATTCTGAGGCTCTCTTGCCAGTAGTTACAGCTGCTGTTACTGTGATAAGGAAGAGTTCTACAACAGGGATTTTGTGAGGCTGCTGTTCATTATTCCTGATGACCTTTTAGTCTCAGGGACCACTGAGTTTCTACACCATATGGGGGATTGAATGTCTTGGGAAGATTATTGGATATTGGATGATGTTATCATGAGATGTGATAATGATGATTTTGTTGTCTCAAAGTGGACCTGTTCTGGGCTAGAATCTGGCCACTTCATCTTCTGAGTGTAGGAGGAGAGAAGGGAAAATTCTTAAGAATCAGAAGAGAGTATTTTGTGAACCTGTTAAAGCCTTATGTGTATTACAAAATGACAAACGTTGACACTTTGTACTGTTCCATTTTTATGACTATTAATGCTTACATTTTAAGGAAGTAGACAGCTTTTCAAATTCCTATTCAAATGACTTTATCAAATCAATTTTATAACATATATAATTATATTTCCTAGAAATATTCTCATAAAAACTCAGACCTAGGGCTGGAGAGATGGCTTAGCGGTTAAGCGCTTGCCTGTGAAGCCTAAGGACCCCGGTTCAAGGCTCGGTTCCCCAGGTCCCACGTTAGCCAGATGCACAAGGGGGCGCACGCGTCTGGAGTTCATTTGCAGAGGCTGGAAGCCCTGGCGCGCCCATTCTATCTCTCTCCCTCTATCTGTCTTTCTCCCTGTGTCTGTTGCTCTCAAATAAATAAATAAAAAATGAACAAAAAAAATATTAAAAAAAAAAACAACTCAGACCTAGTCTGAGAGGTGGAATGTTATAAAATGTTATGCTAAATTATTTCATATAATAAAGGAACATAAATATTAATTATCATTATCACAGAGAAACCTGAAATACAAGGTTTTGGAAGCTCCATAAATCAGGAAGGAAGAGGAGTTTCAGGACATGGAAATACAGATTTCAGTGAACTTGGAGAAAATGAATGATGTGAGAGATGCTAGGTGAGAAATATTCAGTGGACTTTGGGAATAGAAGAGTCTGATATCAAGGATTATTTATCTTTGATATTGTAATCATCTGTTCTTAATAGTTATTTCATATATATATATACATATATATATATATTTTATTTTTTTATTATATATATATATTTATTTATTTTCTTTGTGCATGTATATAAAAACAAACTCCACTTACTTTTATAGAGTAAGCCACCATGATCCACTGGTAGTTTGGCTTCACAAGACAAATACTTTTCCACTTCTCATCACTCACCTATCCGGTTCCCATAATAATCTAGATGCATATGGATGAAAATATAAAAGTCATCTGTTGAAAATGGCCTCATGCTGAATGAACCCTGATATAAATTGGCCACACTTGATTTGGATCACTGGTGTACAATAAAACTTCAATAACTTATACCAGGTAGGTGACTATTAAAGAGTTTTGAATAAAACAAAAATGAATGGACCTGGTTATCTAGGGAATAACATTTATTTTCCTTTACATAAGGTGTAATATGACAAATTATTATTTAATTAATGAGATTACAGCTGTGTGTGGGGAGTATCTTCTTATATTTGGATGGATCATGAAAAAAGGAATGAGTTTCTGTCTGCCCAGAAATGGAGCTGGTTACAGAGGGTTTTGAACTGTTTTACTTATGTAATTCTTGCTTTCTGTGTCAGCTTCTCAGGCTTACTTGATTGACAATGGTATAATAAATGAAGATCAAAATAGAAAATACACAAATAAAATCTCATTATGTGTGGTTGAATCTGAAAATAGGATAGTTGATAAATTAAAAATAACATGTAAGGCTGAGGCAATGTTACTAGTAAGGAAAAAACATCTGGGAAAAAAAAGGTTTTGTAAAGACTTGAAAATTTCCAAAATGACAGAAATTTCATCCAGTGATGTGTGGGGCCTACTAGGAGACTGAAACTATCAGAAATTGACTTTTGTTGAATGCAGTTTTATTTAAGAGTTGTTTGTGAATAAGATAGACACAAAATCTTGGGGAATGTTAGTGAGACAGACATAAGAAAGGGTTGCCATTTGGGAACGACGTGTCCAAATAAGGAAAGCTTGAGTGCAACACAACTTGAACCTATGCAGACAAACTACAGTGCTCGTTCTATAACAAACAAGCAAGAAGTTAGATTGCAAAGAAATACTTTAATATATCCAAGAGTTATGAGCAAAAGCCAAAATTTAGCAAGGACCCTCTGTCTTTCCTGCATTTGCATTCCTTGCTTCATTCCACCCTCACATAAAGGTAGAAATCAAGCTTAGGCGATTTAAATAGATTTAAATAGAGGGAACTGTTTCTGACTGCCACTTTGTGCTCTGTGCCAGGAGAATGCATGCCAATGGGCAAACAATATGTTGATGTCTTGTTAGGATAAAATTGCTGAAGCATCTTCCTTTTTGTGGCACATGGTGACTAGTAGCCTGATGGTTAATTTTGTTCCTATGGTTGTTTAATGATAGCAAAGAACCCATACTCTGTCTTCATGCAATATTGTCTCATTACCCCTGGCCATTTCTTTTTAGCCAACTTCGATCAAAAATAAAACATGGTGGGCTGGAGGAGATAGCTTAGTGGTTAAGCACTTGCCTATGAAGCATAAGGACCCGGTTCGAGGCTCAACTTCCCAGGACCCACGTTAGCCAGATGCACAAGAGGGTGCACACATCTGGAGTTAGTTTGCAGTGGCTGGAGGCCCTGGCATACCCATTCTCTCTGGGTCTCTCTCTCTGCCTCTTTCTAGCTGTCTGTTGCTCTCAAATAAATAAATAAAATAAATAAACAAAACAAATTAAAACATGGTAAAATAGAACAACTCCTTCCCCACAGGAACCAAGTCCAACAATCACCCTCAGAGCTGATCCTGATTGGCTATTAAGTAAACAACCATCCTGCTTTAGGGAGCAATAACTAAAGCACTGTGGTCTTGCCAGATAATTTTACTTCTTTTCTCTTGTTTCATTCATTTAACAGTCCTTTTAATGATGCCTATTTCTTTCATAGCTAGGCTTCCTTAGTTATTGACATTCAGAATTGTGGCAGTGAGATAATTATTGACAAAGCTGTGTAATATGAAGAATAACTGGGCCATTTCATTAGCTCTAAATTCTGGAACTTCCCGAAGGTCACTGAAAGTCTTTTGTACATGCACAGTACTGGAAGGAGAATGGAGACCAAATGCCAGGCATTATAGAGCAAGTAATAGGAACACTGAATTAAGCTGAATACTTGGGAGAATCAATTGAGTAGTGCACAATAGAAACCAAATAGGGTTTATATGAATAGCAAGACACATTTATATAATTTAAAGACTACCAAATTTACTCAAATTTAGAATGAAACCAGTGTGTACACAGGAAATAGAATTGTATAATCTAAATAAATTGTGATGCAAAAAAACAGAGTGGTTGGTGAGCCATTTCCACAGATCACCTCTATTCTTCCAGAAGTTAATCTTACTGGCTGCTGAGATCTGTTACATGATCTGACCACTCTGTGGCAGGTAGAAGCCTGAATTAAAAACAGAACTCGCCAAGTTATTCATCACCACAGAGCTGGGCCTCTGTGTTGGAAGAAAATTTTGGTGACCTTAGCAGTGGAGGCCTATGAATAAAAAAGTCTTAGATCAAAGGCTTAAAAACATCCATAGTAATGAATACTTTTAAGTAATCCATAAAACAGTCTTTACAACATGCATGTTTCTTAATTTGATCATCCTGTTTTTGAGCTATAAAGGGTCAATAGAGTAAATGTAATAACAATACTGTCAGATGAGGTAAAAAAAAAAAGGAGAGTTTTACTGGAGAACACTATGGGCAGCTCAAGGATGAATTTTGGATTATAATGTAGAACTTATAAAATAATTTATTAATTTGTAATAATTATTATAATATAAATATTATATTATAATATAATTATATATAAATTATATATAATTATAATATGATTATATTATAATGTAATATATTAATTAATTAATTTGATACTGAGGAATCATAGCCCATCAGCAAATACCTTTAATGTATAAACAACCACTTGGGTTTTTTTTTGCTTATTTAAAATTTCTTATGAAATTATCATTCAAAACAAAGTAACACAGTAAAGTAAAACATAATTTTATGTATTTTAGGAACTAGCATTTCTAGGTTTCATCAGTGTTTAACTAACTTTTTTTGAAATCATTAATTTATTAAATCAATCTATAGAGCACCTATTCCCCACAGCATATGTTGTGGGTGCTACCTTATTTATCCTGACAAGATCTGCATTCTGAGGAGCAATCTTCTCTGTAATAGAGAATGGTACATACACATTTTTATAATAGAGAACTTAGAAGCTTGGGAGATAAGTGCTTAGCTTGAAGTCATGAGGCCCGAGTTTGCTCCTCCATACCTATATACAATGCTGGGAGTGATGCTGCACATTTATAATCCATCAATGCTGACACATAGACAGGAGAATCCCTGGAACTTGCGGCCTAGCTAGTTTATCCTAACAGGAGAACTTTAGGCCAATGAGAGATCCTGTGTCAAAAGTGGTGACTGGGATTCTTGAGGATGGTGGGCCTCTACATGCATGTATATACACAAGTATGTGGGCCAGCTTGAACCTGTGCATCCATGCATAAGAACATACATGCATACCACATTCATACACATAATAAACAGAAAATAGTTTAAAGATTGTGTGTATGCAACAGTCTTAGTCAAGCAAACGACATGTCTTTTGGTGCAATGGAGGCATGTCTACAATTGGGGAAGGGGCAGCTACTCTCTGATTGGAGGGAATTAATGCCTGGTACTGAAAACCTAATCAAATGCCTATGGCCCTAAATGAATGCCACTAACTTGTCAAAGTGACAAGAAGTGAGTGTTGAGTGTTTAACACTAAATAAATTTAACGTATCTATAATGCCTTCCAAGGCTGAAGGAGCTAGAAAAAATTTAAGAGGCAGCGAATGGGAAGGACTACTGTTTTCTGTACATGAAGTGGCCATTGCATTCCTGACCTCACAGCAACTATCATGACCTACAAAATATTGCACCCATCAACATTTCTTTTATGGACGATGGAGGAGGAAAAAATGATATCATGATAGAAGAGAGACTAGTTAGAAAGGTAAAATTCTTCAGTGAAATGGGCATGGGCAGTGGGACATATGTCAAGAAAGTAATATGAAGGGATTATGATCAAAATACATCATGTACATGTATGAAAATTGTTAATAAAATAAAAAGATAGTGTGTATGTATGTATATCCTTATATAAATTATATAATGCTACATAGCATAACATACATTATCAGCTTCTCTATTTTTTTATTTTTAATTTATTTGAGAGAGAGAGAAAGAGGCAGAGAGATAGAAAGAAAGAGGGAGAGACACAGAGATAAAATGGGTGTGGGTATGCCAGGGCCTCTACCTACTGCAAACAAACTCCAGGTTCATGCACCACTTTGTGAATCTGACTTAATGTGGGTCCTGAGGAATTGAACCTGGGTCTTGTTATGCAGGCACCTTAACCTCTAAGCCATATCTCCAGCCCAGCATCTCTATTTTTTTGGGAGGGGGGGATTGAGGTAGGGTTTCACTCTAGCTCAGGCTGATCTGGAATTTACTATGTAATCTTAGGGTGGCCTCGAGCTCACAGCAATCCTCCTACCTATGCCTCCCAAGTGCTGGGATTAAATGCGTGTGCAACCACACCTGGCAACATCTCTATTTTAAAAGAATTAAAATTTTCTTTTCAACTTAGGGGGACTCAAAAATAAAAAAAAAAATCTGGATGTAACACACAACTTAGGCTATTTTCAGCAAGAAATATTTATTGGAAGAATATTTAATAATATATTTGTTTGTATTTCCTGTGTTTTGTCCTTATAGTAGGTAAGAGTTTTCTTTCAGTAGCATTCTAGGAGATTGGTCTTCCCCTGACTGGACTCTGAGGGCTGTGGCCATGATTGTCATGGTTGTTCCCTCCAGGACTTTCACTGGCATTTCACCATAAGTGGTCTATGTCATTCCTGGAAGTAGCCATTATACACTATTCCTGCCTTCCTGTGGCTCTGAAGAGAATATATCATATTATGAAATGTCATAAAAAGAATGGTCTAGATCTTGATAAAAACACTGGCTGAATTCCTGAGACCAGAATTGGTGTTATCACTGCTTATATTTGAAGATCCAGTCATACTTAATGTGGACTGAACAATTTCCTCTTATAATATAGACAGTGAAGACATATATTAATATCATGTGTTGGAGATTAAAAAAAAAAAGATGGATGTTATCATGTCACAAAATCTTATGGCAAGAGGAAAGGGCTCCTCCTGCTGGCATGAGTGGTCCATAAATGTCTGGTAGTTCCAGATTCTTAAGCTCAGGTAAATTCATAAATAAACTTCAGTGGTCTTTATCCATTAAAGAGATGAAAGTACCAATATGTAAAACTAAACGATAAATCTGAAAAGTAGTATTAGTAAAATAACAGAAGCAAAACCCCTGTGTGAAATTTCCTTTATGTGACATTCTAGAAAACACAAAACTATCAGGCTAGAAAGCAGATTGGTGGTTGACACACTGGGGTGAGGACAATTGATGTTAAAGGCTCATCTGGGAACTTCTTAGTGATGTACATTTTGCATTTTGAATGTGGTACTGATTGCATGCATGGAAAACTATCAAAATTCCTTGATATCTGTTTTATGTAGTATAAAATATACTTCAATAAATTTGATGTTACAAAATTGCAAACAGCAAATCTCAGATTCATTTACTAAATGTCTTCATCTCTGGATTCCAGTTAATCTCATTAAAGCTCTGCTGTACTGACAGTTATGTCAGGGAGGAACCTGATTTTCAATGCAATCTTCCTTTGCTGCAGAGGATTGAAGACCTATGACTTTGTTATTATGCTTTGCATTGAAGATGGCTATTATCATTTCATTTTCTTTTTTCAAAACTTACAAAAAGGTTAGTGTGATGGCTTATGCCTGTTATTCCAGCACCCAGGAAGCTGAGTCAGGAGGATCAAGTGTTTCTGGCCAGACTTGGGTACAAAGTGAGTTCCAGACAGAAAGAGAACAAGAGAACAAGAGCAAGAGAGACTTACAACAAATAATATCAGTCTATCCTTCAATTTTCATTGATTTAAATTATTAGGAAAACATCCCACTACCA
Source organism: Jaculus jaculus (assembly GCF_020740685.1). Classification (NCBI taxonomy): domain Eukaryota; kingdom Metazoa; phylum Chordata; class Mammalia; order Rodentia; family Dipodidae; genus Jaculus; species Jaculus jaculus. Next base: position 191,481,791 of record NC_059103.1, read on the forward strand.
TACCATCCACTTGTACTTTATACAACAAACAAACAACAACAAAAACAGACAAGAGTCTAAGCAATTGCTGGCAGAAATAGATCTCACTGTCATCTTACTCATGAGTATTTAGGTTCCAAAAGTTTCATCTTGACAGTCTATAATTTGGGGTTATTCTTGCTAATAACTGGATCAATGCTGTTTCTCAGAAATCTATTTTTTGAGACAATGCTAATTTGTGAGATACATGGGTAAATAGTTCAGAAGATGTTTTGAGGAGAGGTCATAAGTGGCAGATAACTGAAGCGGGGAATAAAGCGATGCCAATATTAAGATTTATTATTGAGCTTGTTCTTTAAAAAATATTTATTTATTTGCAAGGAGAGAGAGAAAGAGAGAGAGAGAGAGAGTAAGAGAGAGAATGGGTGTGTCAGGGTGTGCCATAGCAAATGAACTCATATACACATACCACTTTGAGCATCTTATTTTATATGGGTACTAGAGAATCAAACTCTGGTTGTCAGGTTTTGCAGGCAAGTGCCTTAACTACTGAGCTCTTGACATGTACTGTTGGTTACATCTCTCTGTAGTACTATCAAAGAGCATTTTTAAAAGTATTCAAGATTGTCCCTGTTAGGGTAATAAAAAACAAAACATGGCAGTCATGGTGGCGCACGCCTTTAATCCCAGCACTCGGGAGGCAGAGGTTAGAGGATTGCCGTGAGATTAAGGCCACCCTGAGGCTCCATAGTGAATTCCAGGTCAGCCTGGGCTAGAGTAAGACCCTATCTTGAAAAACAAAAACAAAAACAAAACAAACAACCAAACAAACAAACATTTTTCCATCAGCTACTGGTACTCACTGAGTGAATATTTTTCCTTTGAGTTAATACCCCTTCACTTCTGGCTTGCATATGTAAGCATGGAGCAGGCTATTTTGTTGTACTTCCCCAGACTTTCAGATACCTGGCAATGAGAGGCTAAAACAAATGGCATGGGACATCCGAACCTAAGTGCTGTCAACATGAAGCTTGTAGGAATCGATTCCAAGTTGGTTGCTAGAGGTCCAGGGAACACTGGACAGAAGAGATCAAGAGAGTAAGAAGGCTGTGATTAAGGGGCATCCAATGACCACCTGGTGAAGCTGTCACAAGAAGTACCTGAAAGCATTTGACTAACCCACAGACTAGCGTATTGCATGAGCCATACAGATGAATAAATTGTTTCTTGGTTGTGTATCATAGAGCATCCAATCAAGATGTAAGATTCTGTTGATCGTCTTTATATGTCTCTGGCTCATAAATGCTAAGAAATTTTGTATATTTTCTTAGGTTGGAAGCTGGAACCAAATACCATAGAAGTCTATGGTTTAGGGAAAATGCAGATGTATTTCTTACCTTTCTAGAGGGTGAAATCTAAGACCAGCATGCCAAGACGTCCATTTGTGGAAAGGCTCTCTCTGGGATGCATGAGGCCAATCCCTTCCTAATCTGTGGTGGAAAGAGGCAAGCAGTCTTACTGTGGTCCCTTTTACAAGGGCACCAATCCTACTCATTTATACTCCATCTTCATTGCCTAAGTACTTTCCCACCAAAGGCCCGTCTCCTAATACCATCACGTTACAGGTGAGGATCTCAGCAAATGAATCAGGGTGGGTTCATGAACATTCTGCCTGCAGGATTTAGCCATGTGGGTCCAGCCTTTTCAGGATCTAGGAATCACACACTTTGCATGTGGCCTTCACCTCACTTCTAAGTTTGGTTCTTTCTGTGGGAAAAATGGTAATGTTTCTCAATTATGTAATACTGGGCATTATTTTCTAGACGTATTTCAAGTGGGACCATAACATCATTGTGTGAAATCACTCACAAATTAAGAAGTAGATTTGATGGTATACATGGAACAGCATATGACAAATTCAGTAAACTTTAATACAAATGGTAGGAAATAACTTTAAGGATGAAGAGAAGGAATTGTCTCATTAAAATAATTACAGGAATCATGAAATACATATTTTTTTTTGGCACTATGATCAGCACACGGCATATAATTGACAATTTAGACTCTATATCACTTAAATGTAAGTCTGACTTGTAGAGTTCTACTTGCTCTTCATGTGTAACAATTTTGGGGTTCATCACGGCTTGTGCTTCATTAATTATTACATGTGTAGAATCTTACACTTTAAGTAGTTGTCTAATTTCAAGTCCATTGAGAAGAAAAAGGAAAGCTTAGTAGAGTTAGTCGATTTCGTTAGGACATTTAGCTTTTTAAATGGCATGATAAAGACCTAATGTTCCTATTTTTATCTCAAAAAAATTTCTACCAGGTCATACTTCTTCTGATCTGAACACATCATGCTACTGTGCAGGTGGTTGGAGCATAAAAACACTGTTTGGTGGGTTAGCCATGCATATGGGTGAGAATTAGGCTAATAAAAATTCACGGAAAGTGTTTTGCCCTGAAGAAAGCAAGGTGCCTGCCATTTTTTTTTTTTTTTTTTGTAGTTTATGTGTTGACAGTGTAAAGAGCTGGTACAAAGGAGTTTGTCTTGCTTCTGACTTTATAGTCTCCATCTGGCCAGGAAAGGAGTAAATTGACTACATCTGCTGCAAATCTGTGGCTGCACTTGGGCCATGAAGCTTTCTCAGTAACTTTCACGGTCTTTCTCCCAAACCCAGCATATTACAACCTATGTGCAGTGCCAATTTTCACAACTTTTGGACTCTTTTGTAGAACTCTTCAAACACTTCTTCTCTTGGACATCCTTTAGGGAAAGAGAGGAAAAATAATAAATGATTGAGAGCAAATAGAATGAAGTGAAGATAAAAGATAGGATATATGAGAGAAAATTTCAACAAAATATTGTCATAAAATTCAAAATACCACAATAATAATAAATGAGTACAGTGTATTTTGCTCTGTAAGCATACTAATAAAATAATAGGATTACACTAAGAGAAGATAACATGCCATTGATTAAGATTCAAAGTAACATTACATTTTACCAAACTGATTAAAAATTTTCATCTATAAAAGCCTTCTCCAAGCAGATGCTATACCAGAATGGATGGAGGGTTAAATTTGGAGCACAGATCATAGTGTACCAACCATTTCTTTAGAGAAAACCAGACGTTATTTTATTGATTGAGCACCTACTGGGATACACAAACATACACAATTTTTGAACTTGTTCAGGTCATCATGAGAAGGTTTATATAATAATTATTTTTTTTTCACTGGAGTAGTTTCATTGCAAAAGCAAAGAAGGAAAAATGCATATTTTGAAGACAGTGATATCTGTCTATGTGTTTGGTTTTCAGCTCCATTGGTTTGATTAGGAAAAGAAGATATCAGGAAGAGCTAGGAGAGGAACATTGTTGAGGGGTGTTGGGTTACACAGGGATACAAGTAATTTTCCTTTAATGCCCAATTTTGTGCCCAGGTGTGGAAGAAGGGAGATGCTTTCCACTTTACATCTTCACTTGCTAGCCAGCAGCAGTAATGGTAGAAAAGAAGATAGTAATGGGGCATGGCAAGGCATCAGCCTTCACATCAATATGCATCTATTTGTAGTGGGCACCAGGAGTCATGGTAAATAAGGATCCATCCTCAACCAGCTGTAGGAAAATTAGCATTCCTAACAAAATCTAGAAAGTGACTTATATTCCATAGTCTTCTCTGAATATTTTTCAGTGCAAATTTTGGACAGATGCATTTTGCGCTACTAAGGTTTCTTTACCATATTTTGGAATAGAGATTGAACGCATGCCAACTGCAAGTTCTGCTTCTGGATGACAGCATGAATTAGATGGAAATACTCCCAGGAAAGCCAGCAATACTGATAAAACCAATAAGAAACAAATCTAGTCAGTTAGTATCTCTAACTTGCTTTTACAATACAAAACAAAAAATTTTCAAGGACATCTACTAAAACTCAGTGGGAACACACAGTGGCTGGTGTTGGAAACACAATTCTCCATGTGTATCACAATCAGCCCCAGCTCAGATTGAGGGAAGTTCTGTGCTGAAAGCTAAATCAAGGAAGGAGTCAGTAGTTCCTCTCTTCATCTTTCAAAGGAGACTTTAAAATATGTCAGTAGGAGGGCAAGTAGCTCTCATGGTAGCACTTTTTCTTTGTCGCCAATTCCATATTGAAAAGACAAAATTTTTGGTGAGTTTTGATAACTCCTTTCCTTTGCAGTACATGTGCACATGTAGGATATTTAATACAGGCATGACAGGTCCTCAAATGTGCTTGCTCCAGTTTATTTCTTAGGTGTATCTCAGCTTCTACATGGCAAGAAGTAAGCAAAGAAGAACATAGATTACTACTCCCCACTGGGACTATAGTGTTTGCCCAAGGGAAAAAAAAATAGTCAATATCAAAAGAGAACTCTGTAGCTCTGCCCAAATAAACTGGCATTATTTGAATCAAACGTGAGGGAGTTTAAGCCCAGTGTTTTCTCTAAAACACTAGTTTCTTAGTGAAAAACAAAGTAGACTAAGTAATACATGGTTATATAGCAAACGGTTCCTGATTGGAATATTCCCCCCTGAGGGAAGGAGGGAGTCAGATCAACAAGTCTGGGAAAGCTGAAACTTAAAAGGTCACAGGACCATTCCACCCAAGGTTATAGGAGCCATAAACAACTGTGGACCTGCACACTTTACCAACATTGTGTAGCAATTTTCTCTGAATTGAAACATTCCCTTTTGAGGGGAATAGGTCAAGAAGTCTGGGGCAGCTAAAACTTAAAAGACCCTCCCCAAAGTTATAAAAAAGGTAAACAACTCTTTGGGGGGAGACCCTCCCACCTGCTCTACCAAACTTCCTGCAAATGGTGTAGTGTGCTGGAGACTCTCCAACAGCCAAGCTGCCTGAGGGGTGTGCCATCAGCTCTCGGGGTGCAGCTTCCATAAGTAGTCTCTTTACTCTGGGGTGAGCTTCGTGGCCATGCAGCTACCTTTAAGTTATCTATTCTTCTGTAACCAACCCTTTACCTTGCTCTGTAAGTAACTCCAATAAACTCACGGGTTTACCAAAACTGGTTTTGGTGCAATTGCACATTGGTCTGTCAATTGAGCCCAATCTGTGGTGAATGGTGGTGTGTTCATGTCTCCCCAGGGAGAAAAAGAGTTCTGCAACATATGTATTCAGTGAACTATGTAAATCATATAATTTAAAAATATATGTGCAGTCAAACCTAAATATATAAAACATTACAAAAAAAGTGAAGCTATTAAATGAACACTGTAAGGGAGGGGAATCAGGGGATAAAGGGGAGTAAAAGACAACCATATCTAAATACGCAAAATAGGTGAAGCAAGTGAATTCCTAAGGACTCATGTTCAACTCTACAGATCGCAAGAAAGCTAGACCCACAAAGGAGAGGCAAATGCAAGGTTGCACATGCCCACTGGGTGGCACAAATATCTGAATATTGACCTCAGTGACTGCAGCCCTGGCATGCCAATTTTCTCTGTCTCTCTCTAAAATAATAAAATAAAACCCTATAAAACCAATAAATAAATAAATAAATGAGTGGGCTGTCTGATCCAATAGAGACACAGCTTTTTGTACCTGTGGTTCATTAAGAGAAAGAACGTCCTATAGAAGAAATCCCATGGAACACAGGACACTGTTACACTGACCATGAATGGGAAAGGAAATGCAGAGTATGCCAGTTGGCTAACTAACAGGAATTGTCTAGGGGCCATGCACTCATTCCCAAGGAGAGCTATTCCAGAGAACAGTTGGCAATAGTTTCCTACCAGAAGTTCCCACATCCTTTTGGAGCCTTCATTGCATCTGGATAGAGATGACCTTCAGAAAATGTGAATTACATGTTCTGTGAAGCTTCATGATCTCTTCAGTCTCTGAGGGTTAAGGTGCACTTTTGGGGGTAACATCCTGTCTTTTCCTTGGACAACATTTCAAACATGTGTTCATTAATTCTCAGGAGAACAAGATGGGCCTGAAAATCATGTTAAGCTCTATTTCTCTTTGAACAAGGAGTTTCCCACGTTTAACCTTTCTGATGCAGGGCCTGGGGAGAAGGGGAATCCGTAGTATATAGCCCTCTTTGGAACATCTTAACAGCTGCTTACATGATTAAGCCCGAGGTAAGGAGATGCTTATAAGAAGAGCCAGAATAATTATACGGCTCCATGGAGTCACCAGATTATTTTCCCAAGGACAGCGTGGTAAAGCAGAGTGAAGTGTGAGGATCTAATGCAAACTAAGCCGAGTCCCTGAAGCTCTGCATTTATGGGGAGATTTTCCTTAGCTGAGCTTGGGAGAACATGTGGGATAAGTATAGGCCAAATTTACACCATGGAAAGATTGAAGTCTCAAAAAAAGCAAGCTAGACAATGAAAGAATGAACAGGAAATGGGGAAATTCCATTTCTGCAAGTTGTTTCATTTTCCACTTTTATGCGGGTAGAAAATCCCAGCATTTCAATTGGAAAAGTACCAACTTTTCATCTCACTTAGTATCTTGGTTTCACTGCAAGAATCCTAACTCATTTTATAGTTCAAATATGTTTTATTAGTATTTATAATTGAGTTGGTGAAATATGGTTACTATTGCCAGGAAAGGAACTTTTAATGTTATTTTATTTTGATTAATGCTCATTTAAATTAAAAGAGGGAGTAGTGTTAAATATTTTTATATTATATTTGTACATTATATTTATTTATATCATACATAACATTTACTTATGCACAGCAATGTTATTTTATTTTGGTTAATGCTCATTTAAATTAAAAGGGAGTAGCATTAAATATTTTATATTATATTTGCACATTATATTTACTTATGTAATAAATAACATTTACTTATTCACAATTTTTTGATTTTTATAAGACTATATTGTATTTTAACCACTAGATATTTATAATCAAAACATAGTAGCTTCTGGGTGTGGTGACGCATGCCTTTAATCCCAGCACTTGGGAGGCAGAGGTAGGAGGATCACCGTGAGTTTGAGGCCACCCTGAGACTCCATAGTCCAGGTCAGCCTGGGCTAGAGTGAGACCCTACCTCAAAAAAACAAAAACAAAAACAACAACAACAACAAAAAAACATAGTTATATAGGGGACTGGAGTGATGCTCAGCAGTTAAAGTTTCCTGCTTGCAAAGCCTGATGGTCTGGGTTGATTTCCCCGTACTCACTCAAAGCCAGATGCACATGTGTCTGGATTTTGTTTACAGAGGCAGGCAACCCTCAAGTACCTGTTTTTTTCTCTGTCTCTTTTAAATAAATAAATATTTTTTAAAAAACTGATAAAAATTGTTCATTTTAAAACATACAACATATTTAGATGAACTTGTTAAATTAAAAGTAAATTATATCAATTATTTTGAGTAAGTGATAAAAATAATATTTTTCACATATTTTGGGTGGAATTAAGAATTAAAAGTAGCTCTTTTATTTTCTTCAGTATATTGTATCAAGAAACCTTACACTAACTCGTGGCACTAATTCTGTTTCCACTTAGCAAAAATAATGAAAAGCACAGATATTTCTAGACTTGTATTGTTTAGTACCAGACACCGGGGTCATTAGCTACCTGTGTCTAAATTTAAATTAATAAAAATGAAATAAAATAAGGGTTTCATTTATCAGCCTTGGCTGTTTCAAGTACTCAACATATGTAGCTAGCAGCCACCCTATTGGTACCCCTGTCTTAGTCCTGGATATCGATTGGCTTGTTTGCTTGAATTTTAACCTGATCACAAAAATTGCCCTTTGCCAGGTCACTTCTGAGTTCCTTACACAAAACCATATGATAAGACATTACCACAGTGGCAGAGTGTTTTATTGGCAAGTACAATGAAACATCTCTCCCTAGGGAAATTCTCATCAGAATTTGAACAATATATAATCATGGGGCACCTTGTCAACAACAAGGTAGACTGTGACACTGTCCATACCCTTAGTTTGTCCATCACAGTGTACTTTTAGTTGTGCTTGTATCCTTGCATTAGTTACCTGTCTTGTTGCTATTGACAAAATACCTGGCAAAGCCAAGTTAGGGAAGGAGGAGTTTTTGGGTCACTTTTGAAGGCGCAGTCCATCGTGGCCTGGGGAATGGTGGCAGCTGGGACTTAGGGAAACTGGTCACATTGTGTCTGCAGTAAAGAAGCAGAGAATGATGATGTACTTATGTGTACCTTGTTTCCTCCTCTTAACCACAGCTCTGGAAGGACAAAAACAAGGACGCGTTATGATGTAATGGCTGCTACGGAAGCTGCAAATACATATACATATATATTCATTTTATGTACTATTTCAACTTTGAGTAAATGAGAAGGATAAAATACATATGAATCTTTTTAGAAGGTGAATAATTCCAGTGATGTAATGTCTACCAATACCTACCTCACATCAATAGTAAATATGAGCTTTGGGGAAAATATTTACAAAAGGATAGCAGTCTCAAATATGAAGTCTGACATTATATAATCTATTATAGTATAAATGATTTTGGAAATATTTTCCTATTGATTAACTGATATTTTTGCACATGTAATAAGTGTTCTTGTAGATACACAGCTATTCTTATAAAATGAGTCAGCCAAAGGCTATTTCATAATCTAGTTGTAAAGGGAAGACACAAATATATGAAAACTTTAATAGCCACATAATTAAAAAAAAACTGTAATGGGAATGGCTTTCATCATTTTCATGTCCCCTTCATTTCCAGAACTATATTACTACACATACTGTCTACTTCACCTCCTGGGAATGAAATTGAAAAATCTTTTTCTCATAAGCCAAAGGAGTAGGCAATGCTTTCTTGAGGCAACTTCTGTAGCATCTTGAAACTCCTAGGGACAACATTCATGTTGTCATAGAACATTGACAGATGGCTTTGGCTATCTAATGGAATTTGAGACAGTCCCCATATCTAGTAGATTTCCTTTGCTGGATAATTTACTGACAAGAGAGCAGTTGAAAGGTAGTCGCAATTGGGTAGTGGAACCTCTCTCATTTGATTTCTCGTTCTGTGTAATGTTTAGTTCCTTCTTGAGTAAACACCCTAGGTTCTGGCCACTGAAGAGGCCTTGGTGTTATTTGATAATCTGAAATGGCTGCTTCGCCTCCATATAGTCTGCCAGTAATCTTTCCTGAGTAACACTTATGTGATTTTCACTACATTTCTAGTTCAAATTTTAATATCTTGTTTTTCAGGCTGAACTTTTTAAGTTGTTTCCAAAGTGATTCAAAGCTCATTTTAAAGATAAAATATAAACACTTGTCATTTTTGATCTAAAATTTGACTTCCATTCAAAGCAATGATATCTCTCAAGGACCACAGGAGATGTAATGGGAAGAAATAAAAGAGGAAAAAGTGAAAAGATTAGTATTCTAAGAATTTTATTTTCTGTCTGAGAGTATAGATGGAAGCTGCAGAGAATCTCCTGTGGGTAAGAAGAGCAGGGATGGCTCTTTGGATGAAGATGGTCTTCAGTTAGCTCTTTACTGGTGGTTAGATCTTAAATAAATTGAAGAAAACCATGAGGAAGGTTCATGATATATGTGAGGGTCTGTAATGAACTAGGTTTTTGCAGTTACCTTCATGTTGTTGGCACAAAGTACCTCACCAAATGCAGTTTGGGGAAGAACGGGTTTATTTTGGCTTACAGGTTCAAAGAGGGATAGCTCCATGACAGCAAGGAAAACCAATGGGATGGGCAGAGGGTAGGCATCATGGCTTGGCCAATACCAGCAAAAGAGTGTGCAAAAAACTGGCAAAGGAAAGCTGGCTTTAACATCTATAAGCCTGTCCCCAACAAACACCTTTAACAAGTTTCCAATTCTCAAATTGCCATCAGCTGGGGATCAAGTATTCAGAACACACAAGTTTGCGGGCAAACAAAAATTGAGAAGCATTGTGTGTCTGGGAAGATGGAAGAGACCAGTGAAATTCTAATGTAACATGAGGATGGTGGTCCATAGGCATGGCTGTGAGTTTGCTGGATGACTTGCTTGCTGTGAGATCTCAGGCCTGCCATTCAGCCTTCTCCTCAGCTCTAAGGTCCTCAGACACAAGGTGTATTCTGCTGCATAAGTTGTATAAAATTGACTTCTAAGTAACAAAGACCATAATGACTTCATTAAAAACACTAGGGAATAGAAATGGAGGGAGGGAGGGACTTAATAGGATGGACTGTATATATGTAAGTAGAAGAATAGATTAATAGGGGTGAAAATGCCTAAGTGAGGTCAGGGGAAGAAATTGAGTAAAAGAAAGGTGGAGGGAGGGCTGATTAAAATCTAAGAGGATACAAACAAGTCATATGGAAATCTACTTTTTTGAGACAATGGAACATTCAGAAGCCATAGATTATTACTAGAAAATGTTCAGTGCCAGGGATAGGATACCTTCCAGTGAGTTACTGGCCAGGGAGGTCACTGATACCTACAAAACATTACAGGCCATTGCCAAGGCGCTTGATTTCCCACCAGGAATAGATAGGAAGACCCTATTGTTGAAGATACTATGTACTTGGACTGAAAGGCCACTGAGAAATCCTGCTGGAGCTGAGCTGATAACCTCCTCTGTGTAGACCAGCTGACAGAAAGCTGGAAAAAGCTACTCTGCCTGCATTTCAATGAGAGAGAGAAATCACCAGTGGAGATATTCAACAGTGGACATTGCAAGCCTTAAATTTAGCCAGCCAGGCCAAAAGAGCCAACTGGTACATTAGTGGCATGTCTGTTATGGGAGAAACCAACTGCTATCTAACTGGGCTGGAGGCCTGCTCCACAGGAAGAAATACACCCCTGATACTGAAAACCTACAAGGATAGTCATGAGTCCTAGGGGTGTAATGTCTGCTGCTGTATGGCTAAATGTATATACTATGCTCACCAAATTGCCCAGTAAGCATGTCTCTTGACGTTCATATCCATATATTAATGCTACTCTCACTTTTGGTAGATAACCTTCTCTTATCAGATGGCAGAGACCTTGGGTGACTCAGAAGGCATCACGGTGCTGAGAAGAAGTGGCAGTGGAGTGCTCAGCACTGAAATGTCTCTATCACATCTTCCAAGGCTCAGGGTCCATTGCGGAAAAGGTGAAGGAAAGAATGTAAGAGCCAAAGAAAGGGTAGGACTCCCTACAATGTGCTCCTCCAGACCCAAAATGGCCTGGATATCCATGACCTCACAGTGCTTGACACTACCTACACAAGACCATCATAATAAGAGGAAAAGATGATGACACTAAAATAAAAGAGAGACTGATTGGGAGGGGGGAAGGCACATGATGTAGAGTGGAGTTTCAAAGGTAAAAGTGGGGGCAGAGAGGGAATTACTGTGGGTTATTGTCTACAATTATGGAAGTGGTCAATAAAAATATAACAAAAAAGCTAGAAATGAGAGAATCAGTTTGTTGTGAAATTTTTATATTGTCAAAAAGCCTTGGAATGTATAACTAAAATGTTTTCATCACCAATATGAAAAGAAGAAATTAATTTTTTCTCTATGGAAACAATACAAAAATCATCAAAAATTATTTTTTCAAGTATTATTTGATTATTTATTCATTTATCATTTTTCATTTAGCAACCCAAATTCTACAGTATAACATACAAGGCACATGTTAAGTCCTAAGTGACCCGGTTTCCACTTCAAACCTATCTGCTATCACTTAGTCACTTACACATGTATGATGGCAAGCTTCTCTTTCAGTATGCCAGTATATCTATTGATTCCTTTGCTTCAAGTTCAGTCCCATTCATTTCTGCTTGGACTGTTATTCTTGGGGTCACCACTGTGTCCTCTCCACTGAGAAGCTTCTTTTTGAACCAGATTGATAATCCTGGTTTGGCCATGTAAACAGCATCTGGTTGTAAATGCAGTAGTGGTACTGGCAATAAGAGTGACCATTTATGATGCTTGTGTGTTAGGAATTGCAAATCTCAATTAGCCTCAAAAGTCTCCTGAATCCTTGTTTATGATAGCTCTTTTATTATGGTGATGATGATTAGATTTTTCACATAGTTGATCAGAAATTTCATGAATGCATAATTTAATATTAGTATAGTAAATATAGTATAGTAATATGAATATTTCTCTCTCTCTATGATGCTTTAAAATCAAGGATACTTTAGAATGAAAGTGTTTTGGTATTTTCTTTCTTTCAGAGCCATGGAAACTGCAACATTGAAGACAGAGATGAACAATGTCAAATCTCCACTTGGGGGCTGGAGAGATGGCTTAGCGGTTAAGCACTTGCCTGTGAAGCCTAAGGACCCCGGTTCGAGGCTCGGTTCCCCAGGTCCCACGTTAGCCAGATGCACAAGGGGGCGCACGCATCTGGAGTTCGTTTGCAGAGGCTGGAGGCCCTGGCGCGCCCATTCTCTCTCTCACCCTCTATCTGTCTTTCTCTCTGTGTCTGTCGCTCTCAAATAAATAAAATTTTGAAAAAAAAAAAAAATCTCCACTTGGCAAGCAAGCCATTGTTTCCAAAAAGAAGTGATTCAATTGTGAACCAAAAAGCATGGGAAATAATGCTAGAAAAATTACAGATTGAGTCTCATAAATTCCTCATTCATTGTCTTGATTTGTTACATTAAAACACATGACCAGGGCATGCCAACTTCTCTGCATAAGTCACATGCATTTCCTTGAAACAAGGAATTTCATTTTGGAAATATTTGATTATGTATCTATTTCTTCAATTCATTGATTACCTTATCAATTGGAGAAATTAAAGTTTTTAACCGGTTCCTGTGTGCTATTACATAGACCCATGCTTGATGTTAGAGAAATGCCTATTGAGTAGAAGAAGGGCTGACTTTTGCCATTGACTCTGTCACATTGTAATAATAAAAACCAACTCGGAAGACTGGAGATATGGCTCAGTAGTGAAAGGTCTTTGCTTGTAAAGCCTGCTGGCTTGGATTAAATTTCCAAGTATACACATAGAACCATATGCAAAAAGTAGTTCATGTGTCTGGTATTTGCAACAATGCCAAGAGATCCTGAGTGCACACACACATACACTCGTACACACAAACACACACACACACACACACCCATGCAAATAAATGGGGGAAAAAGCCAAATTGAAAGTATTGTTTTTGTACTCCCAAAGATATAAGTAACTAAAAACTGACTGCTGTGCATTTATTCTTCTTTGATCAAGGAAAAGGATGGAGAGAAGAATTTCCTTAAGGACAAAACTACTTATCATTGTGCTTTGAGTGTTCCAGGGACAGAAAAGACAGGAAATGGTAGAAGACAGAACTTTCTCACACTCTGCCCACCTTCTCATGGGGGTAGAAGATTGCTGATCCTTCCTGGAACACTACCTTATGAAAAACAGCTGCAGGTTAAATGTGAAAAGCTATGTTCAGCCTTGTTGGGAAATAGTTTTGATTAACTAAAAAAACGCCCAACTGAACTGCTATTATTAAAAGAGAAACAGAGTGGCTGTTTACTCTAAAGAGGTGAATGCATTCCACTTAGCTCTCTTTTTCAGTTGATTGCTAATTTTTAGTCATAATTCTCAGCTCTAGGAGAACTTTATGGTGAACTAACTGAATCGGAGTGGCAGAGAGCAAGAGACAAAAAAAAAAATGGACGGGTGAGTTTCAATGAATTAATGCTGAATTATCAGTGATTTTCATTACAGAATAACTAGAGACTCAGGAGGTAGCAGTTACTGTGCATTTCCCATTCTAGAATCCCATACTAGAACAATGAGGGTCTCTTCTGTTAAACAAGCCAATCAAGCTTCTTTCCTAGCATAGCCATTTTTTTCCATAATTCACTTTAAAGAGAGTTCAAACATTAAATGTCTGTTAACAAATTTAAGAACTTTCTGTTTTATCTTTAATGTGATGTGCAATGACTTTGCAAACACCATGTCTTTGGTGTAACTCACCATCTACACACACACACACACACACACATTTCCCCAAGCTGCAAAGGCTGGAGGAAACATGCCAACTAAAATAATATTTTTGAAAAGATTTGGAATTACTGATGTGGAAAAGTGTGCAATGATCTTGAATCTGTCCCATATTTTATCTTGTTTGCAACTTTAAATGAGGATGTGTCTCTGCAGTGTCTTTATCAATAGCAGGAGGCCTACAAATACTGAAACAGGTGGATACCTTGACATGTTGATGACACACTACCTCTGAGGCTGCAAACAATTTGGGTCTTAGGATTCTTGCCACGTGGTAGATTTCCACAAAAGGTTCGCTAGTGCAGTGTTTCCTTCCCAGAGAGTGTATCAGGGAAAAGTGATTTCCTTGGTTCTTGGAAAGGAAAGCAGGGTCATCTAGTTGGTTGGTTCAGATAGCCAGCATCCTTCTTCATTTCACACCCCAGACAAGCGAGAAGGAGATTCGAGGAGCAGATCTCTCTCAGTGGTCAATAGGAAATTTCACCTTTAGAGCACCTTGCTTTGGGACTTGTATCCTTCAGAAGTATGTGACAAAATAACTTTATTGCATAGATCACTTGGTTGGTAGCAATAAGTTCTGACAGTTATAAAAATTAATTCATAACATAAAAAATTAAAGTTATAGAGGAGGTTATGGAAGGTATTCCAGAAAGAGTACTACTGATTGTACACAGTTATTTATACATAATTACAACAAGAACTTATATCACAATATATATAGCCATGGGAAATTTACAGGATGTTACTTAGGGTACTCTCTAGATAAACAAAAATAATAGAATGAGTCTTAATTATAAAGGGGATTTATTCAATTATCCTCCCAGATACAAGTTTGGCAGTCCAATAGTAGCTATGTGCAGGTCTGAACATTGAGAAAAGTGATGGCTTCTCTGTCCACAGGCTTGATGCCTTGTCCGTCCCAGTGGCTTGAAGGCCTAGAGGATTCCTGGAGAGCCCCTGGTCTCTTGTTCAAATTGGAACACTGATGAAACTTGGTTCTAATGTCTATGAAGGATAGCTGAAACAGGGTGAATGAAGACAAGAGTGAATAATGAGGGCAGCCATTTAAGGAGCATGCACCAAAATATAGCACAGGCAGCCAGGCAAAAAGGGGCTGTGATCTCCCAGAGCTTTTGTATACATAGTCCACCAGTGGACCGGTTGCCTATTCTGCAGGAACAACTTCCTTCCTCAGCTAATTTTTTCTCAAAACAATCTCACAGACCTACCCAAGAATTATGTCTATTACTTAATTCCTAATCTGGTCAAGTTGACAGCATAATTTATCTAGTATTGAGTGTAATACATTCCTCAACTTCTATCGTTTCTTTTCTGAAAGATTACTCAAAGATAGTCAAAGTAATCCTTTGTTTTTGACAAGGATCAGATGCAAAACAAGCATTATATCTAAGCATGGGCTAAAGGTGAACACCATGGTGTTCAAGATGGGTTTGTAACTTCTGAGACTATAAAGGAAGAAATCATGCCCTTAATTTCTTCACTTACAAATTTTCTTGCCTCAATATGTAATAAGAACCACATCTATTTTGAGCCTGACAGGAGCCACCCTGAGGACATGCCAGCCTTTTCAAGATGATAGATCAGAGAAATGAACATAATCTGAATGCTAGTTGACATGGTTGAGCCATTTTATCCACAATTCCATCTGCTGTGTTATTAGACCTTCTTATGGGAACAAAATGAATTTTTTGGTGTTGGTTTTATGTTAAAAGTCAAAGCCTTCTAATAGTTTAAGACATTTGCTTCTTATAGTTTTCCTAAGAGCTTCTCACTTCTCCTCTGGTCCATGGTAGGATAGCATTTCCCTCACTGCCTCTACCTACTTCAGTTCAAGATGGTCTCATGAGTTGTTTAACCAATGAAATATGAGCAGAAGATTCATATCAATTTTAGGAGGAAAGTTAAGGTTACAATATGATTCACCATACACTTTTCTCTTTCAAAACAGAGTTAAACACACCACCACTATTGCTCCTCTTCTGGCCAGAATTGCAAAGACAGAACCTCCTGGGAATCCTCAATGTGAATGATGAAAGTCTACTACTTTAATCTCTGGGATTTTGTTTCTTTGTTTTTCATGCTCTACTCAACTCTTCTATCCAATAAAGGGATAAGGACTTCATTTATTCATTTGCTTATTTTTTGTGCTGAATCTCTGACATGGGGGAAATATGTTTTGCTCTACTTGCAGCAGCTGGTGCCCATAATGGTGCATGACATATGATAAAGT
Organism: Jaculus jaculus; assembly: GCF_020740685.1. Taxonomy (NCBI): domain Eukaryota; kingdom Metazoa; phylum Chordata; class Mammalia; order Rodentia; family Dipodidae; genus Jaculus; species Jaculus jaculus. Next base: position 191,497,959 of record NC_059103.1, read on the forward strand.
TTACAATAAAGAGTTGCTGATAAAATGCATCTACTAAAACACAAATAACTATAGTTTGACCTAATTTGAGAACATTACATATTTCTTCTATCTTTAAATCAACTCATGCAGTATCCCCAAATTCTCCAACTATATATCAGAGTACATGGAAGTCTTGAAATTTTGACAAATGCAACTTGTACTTGTATTATAAGAAAAGCCTTCTCCATAAGAGAGGGTGGAGCCAGCTATTGTCTACACTGTAAATATATGGACAAAGGAAGCGAGCTGAATTATGCTTTAAAAATAGCTAATATAAAACAGCTTCTGAGATGCATGCATCAGAACATGAAAGGAAATAAAGTGGAAGCTGAAGGAAACACGTTGAAGTGGCTGATTGACATAAAGGAAATCTATTGAAAACATAAGGCTTTATACTGCACAAAGCCTGAATGGAACTCATTAGAAATGGGATAAAATATGGTATGTCAAAATAAAAGATGGTCCAATGGAACAGGTGCAGCATTTGGAAACAGGGTGTTATCAAGCTGGATAAGGCTTAGACGGTAGTTCTGGGACCTTCTGAGCTCCAAGACATGAGAAGCTTTCAGTTGTTCTGAGTAAGGATGAAGTTGCCTAAGAGAAACTACAAAGTGGTAGATAAGATATTCTTGTTATCGTGCAACCTGTGATCCACAGGTTTCGTAAGTGAAAGCAGTAGCAATTGCATACAGATGTAATTTAGCAAAAGGCAAATGTGTTGAAATGCCACTGTAGAAATCAAGAGTGAAATGTCAGGTTGGGCATGATGACTCACCCTTGAATTCTATCACTTTGGCAGTATGAGGCCAGATTGGTGTGGGTTCGAGGTCAGCCTGGACTGCATAGTGTATGCCAGACCAGTCCTAGCTATAAAGCAAGACCCAGCCTCAAAAATATGAAAACAAACAAAAGAGTAAATATCACCACGACAGAACTATGAGAGCCAAGTGAGCTACTGAAGGCAGGTCCTGTTCCCATGCTGAGTCATGTCCTTGTGGTGATTGTCAGAGCGTTTCCCACTGTGGTGAAGACAGGTTGAGCAGTGAGGGAGCTACCTAGAAACTTAAAAGGAGTTTTGGGGGTAGATACGTTAAATATCTATGAATGAAAAGAGAAAAGGGGACAATTTTTTGAGAGGGAAGAAGGAAACGAGGCTATGGGACAGATCTAGAAGATAGTTTTGACAGCTGTGACTTGGATTCCAGAAGAAAATTAAGAGTTTAAGTAATGACTGTACATGAAGAGGTGCTAAAGCAAGACTACAAAGAAGGGACAGGAGGAGCCATGTGTGAGGTGTAACTAAGCAGCAAGAAAATGTGGGTGGATGGCTGGTTACATCATTCCATCCATCAGATAATATGAGCGAGGAAGGAGTCTGGGAATTAACTTTTCTGTGATGACATGCAAGAAGACAGGCCATTCTCAGCTTTTGCTGGAATTTTATTAAAATATGCTTTCATTCATTATTTTACAATAACAATTATTTCCTTTTGTTATTAAGATTACCACAATAGATAGATAATGTTAATAAATAGATATAAATAACTCAATAGAGTTATTACAGTGGCTTTAGAAATTTTACATGTGGTACTTTGCTTAATTTTATGAAATATATGCCCATGAATACATAGCTGTATAACAGGGAGACACACAATCTTTAACTTACATACAAGATTATAAATTCATACAGATGAAATATTGTAATTTTTTGCAATTGTTTTCAGTACTTGAACTTGACCTTAACTCATTCAAATTGTATTCTAGGGCATGTCATTTTGACTTCATAAATCTCAGTTTCTAACCTGTCAAGAGGGTACATTGATGGACCATTTTGGCTTTAGATGAGACAATAAGCATGCAACCATTTAGTGAATAACATATAATTATAATAGTATAATCTGTAAATCCTAGTTGTTGCAACTCTTTACTATAAGGGATGATCAATAATGACATTTTAGGGTAATGGTAGTACTAGTCAAGACTCTACTAGAGAGTTAAAAGCATTGTGATTTTTTTTTAAAAAATAGGAGTCTGACCTTGGGAAATTATGGGAACTACTTAAATAGTTTATGAATAAATACATCCTCCATCTGTGCTACAGGGACTAAAGTTTGAAATCATGTTATCTAGTAGTCATAGAGAAGAATATGAGAGAGATGCTTCAATCCATAGAAGATGATACAGGAATTCATGACAAAAAATTGTAATCTGCACAGTACTTTTCCAACAACTATTCACCAAGTTCAAGGTCTCTCTTCACCAAAGTGCTGTACGAGAACTAGTCCAAGCCTTGGAGAAACTGGAGAAGCTACCGCTCTTGTTGTAATCTCATGCCAACAAGATGATGGAACAGACCTGCTACTGAGCTGAGCAGTGCTTGAACCAACACTCATTTCACAAATGGAATCATGGATGCCTCATATTTAAGTCTTCTCAATATCATGCACATTGATTCCCTAGAAAAAACTAAATATTAAACCAAAAGACTCTATTTTCCTGAAGAAGAAACTAAAAGATGAAAATAAATGAATCAGCAGAAGTAAGATTTTAAAAATGGCCACATTATCAAATCAATCTACAGTTTCTGTGCAATCCTCATCAAAATCCCAATGACACTTTTACCCAAAACAGAAACAAAAAAATCCTAAAATTCATGTGGAAACACAAAATTCCCTAAACAGATAATGCAATTGATGAGCTGGCAAGTTAACAATCTTAAAACAGAAGTTCTATCAGGGAAAGGGAGACCAAACTTTATTAAGATTCTATCTCAGCTCATTCAGAAAGGCTATCAAGAAAATAAGCAACATGGGGCTGGAGAGATGGCTCAACAACTAAGGCACTTGCCTACATAGCCCAAGGCCCTGGGTTTGATTCCTCGGTACCTATGCAAAGCAGATGTATAAAGTGGCACATTCATCTGGAGTTTGTTTGCAACTGCTGGAGGTCCTGGCATGGCAGTATTCTCTCTTCCTCTCTCTCCTTGATAAATAATTAATAAAATATTTAAAAAGAAGAAAACAAACAACAATAAATGCTGGTGAGGATATGGGGAATAATGGACCCTTATATAATACTGCTCATGTCAATATTTTTTCTTATGCAAAAACAAAATTACCATGTGATCTGAGTATACCACTCAACCAACCTTAAGTCAGCATTCCACAGAGACACATGCACATCCATGTTTAGTGAAGCATTATTCAAAGCAGCCAAGTTATAGATTCCACCTGTGTCCAGTGACAGACAAGTGGATGAATAAAATGTGTGTGTACATAAGAGATTTTTATTCAAACAGAAACAAACATAAAATCATGTTGTTTATAGAAAAGTGGATGGAGTAGGAGATCATCAGGTTTAACTTGGGAAGACATATACAGCATATTTGTTTTCTCTTATAATGTGGAGCTCAGATTTTCTACATACATATACAACATGAAAGTAGGAAGGAAGCCAGCTATGGTGGTGCATACCTTTAATCCCAGCACTCAGGAGGCAGAGGTAGTATCACAATGAGCTTGAGGCCAGCTTGAGACTACAGACTACATTCCAAGTCAGCCTGGGCTACAGTGAGATACTACCTCAAGAAAAAAAAAAAGTTATTATGAGGGAGACTATTTGGGAAAAGAAAAAGGTCTAGCAGGAGGAAAGGTATAAGAAAGATAATGGAAGGGGAAAGAATACTCAAAGTATACAATATACTTGAATGAAAAGTATCATCAAACCTGTCACTTTGTACAATGAACATAAGCAAATAAAAATTTTTAAAGATTCTATTTTCTTTTCATCAACTTTATCCCATATTACTCTACACTTTTATCCTGTGTGGCTCTGAGATGACAGCCTATTCATTATATTGGTATCTTCACATGCTAATGCAAAAATATGCAGATGACTCAGAGTCATGTGTATTAGGATATTTACTCCCTCTGCTTCAGTTTCATAGAATATATGTTAATATTGAGTTTCTGGTTCAAGTGAGATGCACACTTATGTTTTTCTTATATGACTGTGTGAGAATTCAGAGGGACTCAAAGAAAACAGGAATTGAGAATATGGAGATGTCTTACCGTATATGGAAATATCCCATTATGTGATATAAAATGATTCAAACTTTACCTTATGTCCTTACATGTTATCTCTTTACTTTGAATTATATATGTTCTATAAAAAACCCTTCTTTGATTTGTGAATTCTCATTTGTTTTATTTTGCATAGCCCCCTCCTAACCACTCCTACACACATACATACAGGAATAGAGGTATAAAAGTAGACCGGAAATGAGATAGATATATAGAATCCTGGGCATAGCAAATACAGGTATTATCAAACATACAGGTAAAATAGAAAGAAACTCTTCTCAAAACCCTGAACATGCTTGTTATCATTTCTATATTTGAATAGACATTAAGTTAACCTAAATTCAAATGAGAGATATTTTGAATAGCTCTATCTAGCACATGTGACAGGTCATATTTTTTATCTGATTACTTACTTCTCTTAGAGATGATTGTATTTTACCAATTTCTACCTCATTGATGTTGGATTGGACTTACAGAACCATTTTGATCAAGTATTTTTGTTATGAGAGGGGAAGTGACAGGCAGCACATTTAAGTCTGTGCATAACTGTGGCCTTACTCTTTTCCATTAGCAAAGAGATCAGTGTCCTCAAAGAGGTAGTTGGTTCCTTTGGTCTGAGCCATAGGATGAATACGACCACAACCAAATTGTAACTCAGGCAAGAAATAACTTTTTAGGGAGGTAAACACTGTGATTTTGAAGTGACTTATTCTAGAATAATAAAGAGAAAGCTGCCTAATATATCACAAAAAAGCACACTCAAATAAAGAGTAATAATACCATTTTATCTAGGGCATCTTTTTAAAGAAGTGCTAGAGTTTCACAACATCCTCTATCCTTGCACATGGATGGCAAGGCTGGTTTAGACTAACAGTTCTTTGTGACTGTACAGCTGCTGAGCCAATTCTGTGAGTGAGTGGCTGGCCATTTGTTTCACTTAGTTCGTATGTACATCAAGAACATGGTATGTTTACTGACAAGAGCTGCCTTGATAAATAAGTAGAATTTTATGATGGTTAACCTGAATTGTTAATTTGACAGGATCTTGAATCATCTAAGAGATACACCTCTGGGTGGGTCTATGATGGTGGGCTGGTTTGAAAAGATGTCCCCCAATAGTTTCAGAAGTTTTATTCATGCTTGTAACTTAGCTGGAGGAGGTGTCACTGGGTGGACCCTAGGGTCCAGCCCTATGGTGTGTTTGGGGTCAGACTTTGAATTCCAGTCTAAAGTTATACAAAATGCTTGAGCTTTGTTTGGAGTTCCAGAAGTGTGCTTGCTTGTTTTAAGTGGTAGATTTTCTCTCTCTCTGTTCATGGACCTGTGAAAGAAGGACCAACTTCTCCTGCCATTATGGAACTTCCCCTGGATCTGTAAGCTTCAAATAAATCACTTCTTCCTCCCATAAACTGTGTCTGGAGTAGTGGTTCATGCCAGCAACCTAAAGATGTCTGTTACAGAATTGATACCAGCAGTGGGGTTGCTGTGATGATTTTGACCATGAGGAATTTGGTCTTTTGAAACACATATGAAGGAGGAATGTGAAACTTTCTGCTTGCAACTGAAGATGCCTTCTGGAGCAGTAAGCCAAACATTATGGACTATTCTGATTGAGAGCCTGAAAATGTTAAATGGAGAGAAAAATTGTATTTGTTGGTTTGGCTTTTGAACTTTCTAAGGGAAAGGAAAGACTACAGAGGACATTGTTGGAACAAGGCTACTGGCATAAGGACTGGCTTCATTTTTCTGTTCATGTCGAGACAGTTTGATGAAGGTTAAATTTTTAATGGACTGATGAGCTTGGCTAAGGATATGGGATTGAGAATTTTAAGACTTAAAGCTAGAAACAAATCAAGCAAGTTTAAAATTTACTGGCACAGAGACTGGTTTTAAGTTACTAAAGCTGCTATTGTCAAAAACATTAGCAATCTTAAGGAAGATAACCCAACTACTTTACATTAAAGCAATGGAGAGGATGCCTGGGAAAAGGCTGATGATTAGAATTCAAACTCTTTTGAGAGGAGATCTGAAAACAAGGAACATTTTCTTCAAGGTTATGATTTATTTAGTCCATTAATTAAGACTATTGCTGTGCCCTACACAGTATTATTTTCTGAAGCATGAAAAATGGAACCATCATGAATTGCCTAAGATTCCCGGATCCGCTGCTAAGATGTGATATACAGCAGGGCATGCATGTTGACTATGATAGGTTGGCAAAGCCATTGGAAGGTGGATATTATGATTTGTAGTGGGGACCCAAGGATGTTTAGATATACCAGGACTGTGCTAGGGCTACCGTAGAGGCTGTTGGCTAGGGATAAAAGATTTCCCTGGGTAGTCAGCTCAGCTGTAGGAAAGGAATTGGAAAGTGCAGAGACTATCAGTCACTGGTTATGATATTGGATTTGAACTGCACAAGATTGTTGTTTGCTTGATGTGTAGAATTACATTTTTGGGAAAAAAGGTTTATAGTCAAAAAGTACATGTTGTGATAGTTGAAATCAAAGAAGCCACACAGAGAATTTTATAGGTTATATTTCTTTGAAATATTTTTACTTCTTTGCAGGTAGAGCAAAAGAGGAGAGGAGATAAAAAGAGGGAGAGAGAGTATGAGGAAGAAGTAAATAAAGAAAGAAACAAAAAAGCACCATGTGGAGTATTTTTTAAAATTATTTTTCAGCATTTGGTTGTGATTTCTTTATTCCCTATGTAATGCTCAGAATAGCAACAGTTACTATTGCCATTGTTGTCAGTAGTAGCCATAGTTGTAATAAATATTTTATTACATATAGACAACATACTTTAAAATAATTTCACTGAATCTGACACATCTTCTGCTCAATTTCTGGCCTCTTCATGATAAGTGCTCAGTCTTCACAGTAACTCAGTATGAATTTTTAAACAAAAGCATGTTCAATCAGGGGTCCAAGAGGACATGGAGTAATTTATATCACTGGTAACTTTATGAGGATCAAATTGATAATGTTCATCTAGTCTTTTAAATTTTATTATATTTTAAATAGCAGACACAATTTTAGATATACTTATGGAAGCTTCAAACATATTTTTTTAGTTGACTCTCCTCCCTTCATCTACCCCTCCCCGCTCATCCTTTCCCCATTCTTTCTGTTTTTGTTCGTCCTTTTGCTTCCCCCATACCCCTCTTCTCATCTCTTTGTAATATAAAATTATCCATGTGCAAAGGATAGGAATTCCTCTTGGTTCAGCTAGGGGGAAACTTTGACGCTGTGGGGATGGACTAGGTTGTCTCAAAGCAGTATTTTTTGATTGTGTCTTCCATCCTAACAATAATTGTAGTGTTAAACAATTTGACACTGATATTAAAGTACATTCCATAATGTTGCTATAATAGTGTAATATTTCGCTCAACTTAAAAAAATGTGTCCATAAGCCTGGCATGGTGGCACATGCCTTTAATCCCAGCACTTGGAAGGCATTGGTAGGAGGATTACTGTGAGTTCAAGGCCACCCTGAGGCCAAATAGTGAATTCCAGGTCAGCCTGAGCTAGAGTGAGACCCTACCTCAAAACACCAAAAAAAAAAAAAAAAAAAAAAAAAAAAATTGTGTCCATGGAGTATCTGTATGAGAAGAGTTACTATATTAAGAGACAAAAACAATGGCTGGTAAAATATAATTTTTAAAAATGCTTGGGCATATTTTCTTTATTTATCAGAATGTACACACATACACACAAAAAACTAAGAATCTTTTAAATTTTCTAGGCTAAAATATGGAATCACATCCAAAGGCACTTCAATTAAACTAATATTCTGGTCGGCATTGGTAATCCCAGATGCAGAAATAGAACAATTTGATCAAACTTGTGAGAAAAATAATTCTACTTTTGAAAATCTGAATCTATAAACTATTTATCACCATGACTATGGTATAAAGGTATATAGGATCCTAAAGGTTACTTTCCATCCTCTCTTAAGAAACTAGTTCAGGATGCATAAAACTTATAAACAAAAATTAGAAAATAGTAGAATCACGTTCCAGCTGTTCTAATGTACCAATTAAGAGGTGTCATTTTCTATGTCAGGTCTAATAATTCAGAATGAAGAAAATGATTTTCTGGGAAAAATAAAGAAGTGTTTTAAGAAAGAGAATAGAGATATAAAGAAGTGGATATTTATTTGAAAGATGAAAAAGGCAAATCACATACTTAAAAGGCACAGTAGCTTGCGGACGGTCTATGTGCTTTTCAACATATCTTGATCTACATGTGAATTTTAAGATTGTAAAATTGTTTTTAGAGGATAAGGTGAAGTTTTGGCAGTTAAAGGCACTTTCTTTGCTAATTTATCAAGCTTAATTCAATCTCTAGAACCACAATAAGTGGTTACACAATATAGTGCATGCACCTGTAATCCCAGCGTACCCATGTATGGGAGGTGGAGCGAGGAGATTCTCAAAACTCCAAAGCCAACTTCAATCCTCTCTAGTAGCAAAAAGGCCAACATCAAGGAAGTCACTGCCTCCACAAAGTAGAAGGTGAGGATCAAGCTCATCCTCTGTCCCCTGCTCTTGCACACATAGTTACATGCCTGTACATGCATGCACACACACAAATAAAAAAGATTAATTTGTTTTTGGATTTGTGTACAAAGTGATGGATTTCACCATTATTTTCATACAAGTTTGGTTTGTATGATGTGATCTGATCCTCTTCTCTTGTTCTCCTTCCCAACCAATTGCTGTCTTCCTGCTGTTATCTTTTCTTGCCAACCAGCCCCCATTCCACTCCCACATGTCAGGAAATACATTCTGATAGCCTCTCTTTGTTCCTTCCTGTTGCAGGTTGCTGCACAAAGAAATTGATCAAAACCAGTTTGTGGGAGGAGATGGTTTTGGCCTACAGACATGAAGGGAAGCTTCGTGATAGCAGAGGAAAAAGATGGCATGAGCAGAGGGTGGGCATAACCTTCTGGCCAACATCAGGTTGACAGCAGCAGCAGAAGAATGTGCCAAACACTGGCAAGGGGAAGCTGGATATAAAACCCATAAGCCCGCCCCCAACAATACACTGCCTTTAGGTGGCTCCAATTAACAAATTGCCATTAACTGGGGTCCTAGTATTCAGAACACATAAGTTTAAGAGGGCCACCTGAATAAAACCACCACATTTCATACCTGGCCCCCATAAACTGATCACCATCTATGATGGAAAATGCAGTGTATTCAGTTTAACTTTAAAAGTCCCCATAGTTTTTGTTGTTGTTGCTTTAATCAATTTAAGTGCTGTTGAAACATCCCCATAGTACAAGGTCTTTTAAGTGAGCTGTAATACTAAACCAAACCAAACCAAACAACTAAATAATAAAATAAATAACTAAATAAACAAAAGATCATAATGACACAAAATAAATATGGTTACTGCAAAAGATGGCATTGTACACAGCAAAGGAATATTGATTTAAACAATCAGGGCAAAATCAAGCTCTGTAGCTCCAAGTCTGGCAACTCTAACCAATGGCAAGTGCCCAAGTCTGATAAATGTAACCACTGATGGGCTGGAGTGATTGCTTAGTGGTTAAGTCACTTTCCTGCAAAGCCAAAGGACCCAGGTTCATTTCCCCAGTATCCATGTAAAGCCAGATGCTCAAGGTGGCACATGCATCTGGAGTTCATTTGCAGTGGCTAGAGGCCCTGGTACTTTCATTCATTTTTCTCTTTCTCCCTCTATCTGCCTCTTCTCTCTCTGAAATACATAAATTAAATATTTTTTAAAAATCCAACCATAGATGAGTCTCTGCTCTGAATTTCCAATTCTTCCCCTCCAGCTAGACTACACACAGTCCTGGAAAACTTCATCCAGTGCCAACAGCTTTCCTTGGCAGTCATGCCATAGTCCTTAAATCTCCATTAGGTCTCCACTGCAACCCAGAGTTCATCATCATGGCTCTATTGGTTCTCCACACAGGCAATCCAACAAGCATGCTTCACATTGCCCATTTCCAAAAAAACAAAACCATGTTAAAAATTCAATGACCCTCTCTTTCCTGAATTTGTTATACTGCATAGTACCAGATGGGCTACTGATTTGTTGACCCAGGGAGGAGATAGATCTGACTTTGAAGAGCAGGACACTCCTTCAGCACTCAGGTCTCTTACTTATAAAGAGTCTGCTTTCTTCCCGCTGACCCACTGCAGATCAGCTGGCTCAATCCCAAAGATTGTAATCTCTCAAACAATAGCAGCTGAATAAACAACAGATTTAGCCCAGACATTTCATTTCTTTCCTTGCCATATCCATCTACTCACACAAGTCAATTTCTATGCAATGCAACCTGCACAATATCTCAGGACCCATGCAGGCAGAACACAGCAAACTTCTCATGCAAACAGCTTGTGTAGGAAAGGGTTTATTTTGGCCAACAGTGAAATAGTATCTCTCTATGTTGCAGGACAAATAGTGTGAGAGAAAATGTGGACAGAACAGCAATTCATTAAACATCTTCACATTATGAGGTTGCAGTTGGTTGATAACCAAGTCTCTTATCAATGTCCTCTACTAAATAGCCATTCTTTTGAACATTTCAGATTTGGATAGTAATTAAGTAACATTATAATCATAAAAGACTTGCGCTAATCATGTTCATGTATTTATAGTATCTTCTTTTACTTTATATATAAATAAATTTCCTATAACCATATTTTCTAAGGAAAATAAAGAAAACTTCATATGGAAGCCTATGTATTTCTTGGAATGTGATCACATAATATGAGCTAATAAAGTTGAAAAGAAATTAAAGATTTAGGTACAAAGAGAATTGAAATCATGTGAAGTCTAACAGAAATACTAATTTGCATAATTATTAGATCTCTGGTAGGTCAACATAATTGCAAGCTTTCCCAATTCCAGCACTGGTCATCCAGATGTGGCAAGTTCATAGTGATTTTCCCTCTAAGCAGATGTCTCCACTGGCATGTGTAATGAATGATCCTGGGGCACATATATATGAATCAGGTGTTTATATGTCTTTGAGTAGACTAGCTCTTCTCTTAATTGCTTATAGTTAATGGGCAGGATATATCAAGAATGCAACATGAAATATAACCAACATAGTTTTTATTCTCCTGTTCTCCTGTTCTCTAGAGCTGTTTCTCACCTGGATGAAATGACAGCACTTAAGAAAAACCTCATCATACCTCATTGCAGATGAAAGACACCTGTCTCAAACAATCAAATCACTCTAGAGGTTGCTGGAAGAGTTGGTGTGGCTGTCTGCATTTTGGGAAAGCCCCTGGCAGATGAACTTCCCCTTATGGATAGCGCAAGCTCAAAGGAGAAATGATGCATCTGAAGCACAGGAGGTTATCTCTTCAGATATCTAAATTTGTGGCAGATAAAGAATAGTCCTTGATTTTGTTGTTGTTATTGTTGTTTTTCAAGGTAGGGTCTCACTCTAGCCCAGGCTGACCTGGAATTCACTATGTAGTCTCAGGATGGCCTCAAACTTATGACAATCCACTTACCTCTGCCTTCCACATGCCAATTCTAAAATTATTGTGGTAACTGCAGAAGTCTGTCACAGGAGGGGAGAGTCCTCTTGGTCTGGTGCTATGAAGAGAAATATTCTTCATTCCTCAAGTTGTCAAGTTAAACCCTGACTGAATCATCATTATGGCTTCCAACCCACTGGCTATTCTCACCTATGCTTGTCTGTACAGCCATCCATATGTTTCAATGGGACAGCACACATTTCAGCATTCAGATCAGAATCTGGAGGTAGCCTTTCTGGTTGTGTGAGTCAAACATTTTGTTTCTGTGATGAATCTATGAGAGAAACAATACAAAAGAATACAGACTAATTTTAGCTCATAGTTTCAGTGGTCTAGGTCCATGGTCATTTGACTCTATTGTTTCTGAGTCATGGTGAGTCTTAACATTGTCCCAGAGGACATATGGCCGAGTAAAACTGCTTACATCATGGTGGCTGGGATGGAGAAAGAGGGGGGAGAGAGGAAGGGAGGGAAGGGACAGAGATGGGGGAGCAGAGGCCAGTGATAGTCATCAAGGCATTTCTTCCAGTGATCAACCTCTTGAAACTAGGCATTACGTCCTAGTTTCTATCTCCTCCCAATAATTACATCAAATCCTGAACCCGTGAATGGATCAGTCCAACTATTCAGTTGAGGCACTCATGATCCAATTACTCTCTAAAGGCTCCATCAACCTACTCTAAGACTCTTCAGGGGAGGTTGCATATTCAAATTATCACACCGCTCCAACTCATCATTACCCATAGAACCAAACCAAATGTCTTCACTTTGAATAGGAACCCTGTAATACATCTGTCAGCAATTTCTATGGGTGTTACTGAAGTGTACTCATCCCATTGACCCTCAATTGCAGGTTTTAAATAACAATATTGGAAGGAGACACTTTTCTAAAATGTTCAAGTAACCTATAATCTCCTCAATTACTTTCATGATGAACTCCTTTACCATTTGAACTAGATATTTTAGTTCAGTTTGGGCTAATAACCAAAAAGCAGGACACTGGTTCATTTGTAGCTTTCCAATTTTACATAAAGCAAAATCCAAGCATGAATTTTCCCCTTTTTTTTTTTTTTTTTTTTTTTTGGTTCTTTGACCCAGAGCTGTAACATGTCATCTTTAATTAGAGAAAAAAGTCTTGGAAAAAAATAGAGCTTGTCTGTGCAATGTCTGAGTTGACTGATATCCTCTGCTGGAGAATCACAAGCAGCAAGAGTTAACTACCACAGTTGGTTGGGACAGAAAATGCTTTCAATTAGCATGTTGGTCAAAGCAGTGTTTTTCTTAACCAAACATGCTGATTTACTCAGGGAAAAACTTGAATATAGGAAAACCTAAAATTCTGAAAATCGAATGTCTCTAGTATTCTAAGGAATGTCTCTCTTTCTGATCTCTCTCTCTCTCTGTGTGTGTGTGTGTGTGTGTGTGTGTGTGTGTCTTTCTCCTACTCTGTAGTCCATGGAGTGGCTATTGCATAACATTTACTCAGCAAAAGATATTATGAGAACTAGGCTAATTGTACATCACAGATTGATAACTGATTTCTTACAAACCTTTCCCTTGGCCAATTGTATTCCAACTGATACATTGCATCCTAAAATGTGTTACCCACACCTCTTAGCATCACTATTGGCCAGGCTACCACTGCCTCATACAAAACACAATGCTATATTGAATTGGATATCTCTAAATTCCAGCATAACAATAAATATGTTTTTCTCTTTAGATGAAAGGAAATTTTTTTTGTTGAAGTAGCAAAAATGATGAAGATACTATGAACCTCAGTTGCCTATGAAATTTGCATAATCATTTTTATCTAATAATGTTGCCTTAATCATCAGAGGATATGAGACAGAAAAGTCTTGCTTGTGGTAGCACCAGTAGATTTTGTAAACCTTGTAACTTAGCTTGTTACAAACCATGAACAACAGTTTTCATCTCTAAAATGTTTATCATGTTACTTACTTCAGAGGCTTGAGTAAGATTAAATCACTGAACAAATTAGAAGCTTTAAAAATAATTAATTGTTCAAAAATATAGTGGTTTCTGTCATTAATACTCATTCCCCATAGAGAGGCCACCATGAATCTGGAAGCCTTTGAAGTATCATACATGGTTTATTTTATTGTTTTTTCAAAGGATGAGAGGTGAGTTTTCTGTTCAGTAAGTAGTAAGGAGGAAAGGTAAGTTTTGAGTGGCACAATTATACAGTACTAATAAACGGTATTAAGGAACAATTTGTGTTTCAACTATGAAAAGTTTTAAATACTAACAAGTAACTTGGTTTTATTACGAGAGAAAGTGAAAAACCATCATATGCTTAAGTATCCTATGATCATGTCTGTGGTTTTGAATGACGAGAGCGAGGGGTATGGATAAAGAGAGGGTGACGATGAAAAGATTTTTAGGAAGTTACTGCAGTAGGGAGTACCCCGACACAGACAGCAGTACTGGATAAGAGCAAACAGCCATAGGGAATGATGCCTGTAGAAATCAGTGAGTTGATTCATTGGCTTTGGGGATTAGAGGAAATAAAATTAAAAGAAAATAATGTTGTTTGGAGGTTTCAAATGTATGAAACTGGTTCAAAGATAAAATCAAAATTGAGAAGTGCATACATGGTACATGAGGGACATGTTGAGGTCACCCGTGGTTGAAAACATTGGTGTGACACATTACTTAGAAATATTGATTAGAAAGGAAAGAAAACAACAGAGCATGTAACTTTTAGGATTCCCTATGCTTAATAAAAGACCAAGGAATAGCACTGAGAACACATCTGGAAAGTTACGAATGGTTAGAAGAGAGCAGCAAAACGTAAAACCAGAGAAATTTCAAAAGAAACAAAAGACCAATCGTTACAGCTTTAGGAATACTTAGTCATCATTAATTCATAGATCTTCCATCAGAATATTTATTTAGAGCTGGAAATTATCTATTATCTTTTTTTTTTCTTATAAATGTTCTTTATCTCTGTTCGTAAAATACCACCAACTTTCTAGGAACCTTTTAACATATCTCTTCCAAGCCCCTCTTTCCATCAGAATAGCTATGCAGTCTGACTATGTGTAGTTAGTATATGTGGGTCTCACAAGTCTTCCCCACAATGATTTAGAAGAGTCCCTGCTACATCCTGTTACATATCTAAATAAATTCCAAACATTCAACACTACAGCTTTACATGGCTTCAATTCTTAGTGCTAATTTTAGGTTATGTAATGAATTGCTGAATGAATTTGTTATTATATGAAAGTTGTAGATACACAAACACAATCCTGAGGAAGTTTTCCTAAATGGGGAAAATGAATTCAATCTTGCAGTCATTTCAGTGTATGCAAGGGTAAGTATAGGAACAGGCTTCTTCCTGCATGTGATAGCTTTGAAAGTATGTATTATATGAACTCTGCTTAACAATTTGCCTCTCTGTAGTTACTTGAAATAGTCCAGTAATTCTTCTGTTAACTCCAAAATCCCAGGGACCTTAATGGACACTATTATGTCCTTTTTTTTAATGTTCACAAGTACATAGGTGTATTTTTTTGATGTTTTTGCATTTATTTGATATATATATATCAAATATATATATATATATATATATATATATATATATATATATATAGAGAGAGAGAGAGAGAGAGAGAGAGAGAGAGAGAGAGAGAGAGAAATAATGGGCATATGAGGGCCTCTAGCCACTGCAAATGAACTCCAGACACAAGTGCCAACTTGCATATCTGATTTACATGGGTCCTAGGGAATTGAACCCAGCTTTAACCACTAAGCAATCTCTCTAGCCCTATTTCCTCTTTTGAATATATAAATGTAATCACTTAACATGACATCTAACAATATCTTAAATCTCAGTTACTAATAGACTTCCTATGTAACTGTGGAGTTATATTGATTTCTTGCCCTGTAATCAGCCTGTAATAATATCCACTTAATATTGAACTTTTATTCAGAACTTAAGTGAGCTCCTTGTCCTATTGTCATTCTGTGTGAAAATAATACCTCCTACACATCATTGCTAGCTCCCCATCACAAACATACTCGAAATATCAAAGGTTCTATGAAATTGTAAATGAGAAAGTTGTCTTTCCCCACCACTGGTATCAAAATTGGTTAGCATCATTTTTAAATTTTTTATTTGTTTACTTGAGAAAAAGGTAAAAAGAGAAAGAATTTTGGCATGCCAGGGCTTTCTTCCCAGACAAACTAACTCCAGATGCATGTGCCTCTTTGTGCATCTGACTTCATGTGGGCACTGTGGGATAGAACCCAAGACAACAGGCCTTGTAGGCAAGCACTTTTAACCACTGAGCAATCTCTCCAGCCAATGGTTAAGAACTTTGTTTTTGACCAAGGTCTCTAAAAAGCCTCTCAAAAAACAACTCCATATTTTTGGCCATAACTATATAAATATTTGGGAAGTATGATTTGATACAAAGGACTAGAAAAGTGAAAGAAAGCATTACCTCCCCCCCTTATTGTTTTTCTTATCTTTGTCACCTTTCCATCAATGGCCAGCTCTCAGGACCACACTTAAGTTCTCCTTTTTTCTTTGGTTAAAAATCAGAATGTTTATGTATTTCACTGGACTCAAGAATGACTTTTGGGTTGTGGCCCTGCATACCAGCAATGTCAGGGTTATAGTAATTTGTGTACTTTGACTTGTCATGCTTGCATCAATATAAATATCACTATAAACTAGATGTTGATATCTAATTTACTTTCCATTGACAAGCCAAAGGCCAACAGCAATTTAATGGATGCCAAGACTAGTCCCATAAAGCTGGGTGTGGGCACTTTGTTCCCAACATTCTTAAAAGTTGCAAAATAATTTCTCTTTAGACTTACTCTACTCTCCAATTCTAGGCTACATATCAAAAATGTGAACATATAAAGTCGTGACCAAAAGGAACTATTTTGAAAAGAATAGCTTCTGTTTAGTTGCTCATCGTTTCCATCACTGTCATAAGAGAAATGTCTTTCCATCCTACCTCTAGCCAGTAAGAGGAATTTTAAGAGGACCACCTGAGGTGATTTATACAATCTTCTGGAGTTTTCTAAGCTTAAGTATTATGAGTCAAGCTTGTGAGGTCTAAATGTCATAAGCTATGACTAGACTGTCCTAGTGGCAGAGCCAATTTCCACCATGGAAGGGAGCAAGTTTGACTTGGCGGTCCAATCTGCCGACCTGGAGGGTCCATGTGACCCCAACTGTAGCAGTTACCTTCTTGTTGTTGAGTGAGATATCTCTCAGAAGCAGTTGATGGATGAAAAGGTTGATTTCAGTTGAAAGGTTTTTAAAAAAATTTTTAACTAATTAATTTATTTATGGGAGGGGGAGAATGGGCCTGCCAGATCCTCCAGCCAGACAAGTGCCTTAGTTGCTAAGTCATCTCTTCATCCCCAGCTCACAATTTGGAGGGGAAGTTGCATCATAGTCAGGAAAGCATGGGGAGAGCAAATAGCCAGGGTGCATCACATCCCAGGCTTGGAATTGGG
This sequence comes from Jaculus jaculus, assembly GCF_020740685.1. Classification (NCBI taxonomy): domain Eukaryota; kingdom Metazoa; phylum Chordata; class Mammalia; order Rodentia; family Dipodidae; genus Jaculus; species Jaculus jaculus. Next base: position 191,515,095 of record NC_059103.1, read on the forward strand.
ATATATTACCTCAGAACCCTTCCTCAACAATACACCTACTCCAACAAGATTCCACCTCCCAATAGGCCCAGTATGTTTCCCAAATTGCCATTGTCTTCAGACCAGCTACTCAGAACACATGAGCATATAGAGCGGGGGGCTTTCACTGAAACCACCCCAGCAACCAAAGGGAGGAATGCTAGAGCCCCAGTTATGTGAGGGATGTTTTCCACAGCTATGTTAGGGAAAGCATTGACCATAGTGTGATAACTGCAGGTTGTAACCCACAGAAGAGGGAATTCAAGGCATTGCATAGGCACCCTGTGAAACAGAAATCCAGTAACTTTGCACCTGGTGTTAAAGAGCACCTGTGCCATTGGATAACTCTCCATGTTTGTAACATGGTATCCCACCTCCATGAACCTGGCTAAGTGAAAATCACCAGCTGCTGACACCAGGAGGAAGTACTTCAGAAGACAGTTATGTTAATTGTAGACCTGGTTCCCTTGCCACGACTGGTATTCAGCATTCAGACAGGCTTAATCAGGGAGAACAAAATGAATCAAATATAATTAGGAATATTGAAAATGCAGTCATGGGGAGTGAATTAAAAAAATCTCAGGATCTGGAAAAACCTATGTGGCCTCCCTGAGATTTCAATAAGAAGTAGGGAAGAACAAATTGCATAGTATCATGTGACAAAGAAAATGTGACAGACAGGATAAGGCCTCTCAGAGATGCCCGTGATCTAATCTCTGGGACCTGCAAACATATTGCATTACAGGGAAGAGAGGAACTAAAGCTGCAGATGGAATGAAGGGACAACACAAATGACCTTGCAATAGCAAGAGTGCCCTGGACCATGAACATAGACTCAGTATAATCATGAGAGTCTCTCAGTGCTACAAAGGCAGCTAGAAGAGTCCAGGTCACAGCGATTCAATGTGAAAAAGACCCACGCATCATTGCTGGCTTTGACAATGAATGGGAGGCATGGACAAAGGAATGGGGACATCTTCTACCAAAAACCAAGTGCATTAGAGAGGATTCTCCTATATAGATTTCAAAAGGAAATGCAACCTTACAAGACAGTGAGGCTCAATTAGGACTTCTCACTGTAAGAGTATCACAAACAATATATGTGTGTGTGAAACCATTGCATTTACCAGTAAATCAAAATGGACAGACACACCTCAGTCAGGGAATGCAAATAACTAACAAAATTCAGCTACTACCCTCCAGTGTGGCTAAGTGGCATGTGTTAAGGATTTTGGCAAAGACTATCTTGTATTCTCTTTTACTATCTTGTTTTATCCACTAAAGAAGCCACTCTATAATTCTAGCAGGATGGATAGGACTGTTTGCTTTAAAATTTAAATAGCTGTTAAGGGAAGGGGCCTCTTTCGACATAGCCAGCCTCATTCTGTCACAGTTTTAAAAACATTTTTCTGAGCCAAAGACATGACCGAGAAGAAATGAGAATGCCCACTATTAAATTGTTTCTGGAATGGCGTCACCCCTCTTTATGAGATTGGCTGACTTCTGCTTATTTGTAAGGGATAAAACTGAAACAATGAGCCTTGGGAACTAAAGACAAGCAAACCTCTGGTTCCAGCTTTAATAGAGGGACATTCATTAACATATGATTTATTTGTCTTTTTTTTTTTTTTGCTGGAGAGAAAAAAGCTTAAAGGCATAAATTGCTAACAACAGAATGTCCAAAATAGCTGTTGATCTGATTGAAAACAGAAGATAATACTAACTGCCTCTCCATGGTCCTAGTGGAGAGTTGCTACCAACAGAATAAATTAGCTACATTTTTTAATATTATGTTCTTGTAAAAAATAATTATATGAGGCAACATTGCATACTCTTTTATTATTATCATGTCAAAATGATGAGCCTGAGGGAGAATCTCTATCTTGTGTGTACACACATTTAATATAATATTCATAACTATCTTTAAAATCCACATAAGATCTGTCCATGTGGTCCATGTGATTCCATAATTTCTGTGCTAAGCTTATCTTTGGAAAGTAGATGAAGATGAGTGTGTGTGTGTGCCTGCACATACATACAGGTGTACACTCATGAACATTTGTATACATGTGTGCCTTCATGTGGGAGCCAACTTCCAGTGTTGTTTCTCTGGTGCCCTGCACATGTTTTGAGACAGGCTGTCTCACTGGTTTGGACCTCATCAAATAGGATAGTGTGGCTGGCCAACAATTCCCAAGAATCCACCTGTCTCTGCATCCATAACACTGAAATTACTAGCTGTGACATCATTTCCAGCTTTTTTATTTTTATTTTTTCAGAGACAGGGAGCATGAGAGCGAGTGTGAGAGAGAGCGAGACAGCATGAATTGGTGCACCAGGACCTCAGCCACCGCAATCACACTTGTGCCACTTGGGCATGTGTGAACTTCTGTTTGCCTCACCTTTGTGAGTATGGCTTATGTGGGATCTGTAGAGTCGAACATGGGTCCTTAGGCTTTGCAGCAAGCTTCTTAATCCCTAAGTCATCTTTCCAGCCCCCAGGTTTTTTTGTTGTTGTTGTTGTTTGTTAGTTTTGGCTTTTCAAGGTAGGGTCTCACTCTAGCCCAAGCTGATCTGGAATTTACTATGGAATCTCAGGGTGGCCTCAAACTCATGGCAATCCTCCTACCTCTCCCTCCCAACTGCTGGGATTAAAGGAGTGTGCCACCACACCAGGCTGAGCCCCCAGCTTTTAAAAAATGTATTTTTATTAGATATGGACATACTTCATATGTAAACAAAGCATATTTGTACCATCCTTTCCCTCATCCCTTCCCCTATTCCAAAGGGGCCCTCCTGGTTGGGGACGTAGGCTATCCCCATGGGGATTATGGGTCTTGCATTGTGCGGGAAGCAGTCAGTTATGGGGAAGAGTCAATGCATAGTTTTTTTTTTTTCTTTCACAGGGGTCTAGTTATTAAATTCAGTTTATCATGCTCATAGGGCAAGCAATTTTTTTTTTTTTGATGAGGCCATCTCCATAGTCCTAAAGTGGAGGATTTTTATTATATTCTATATTCATTTACTATTTGTATAGCTCATTGTAGGAGGTATTGAAATGGTTGAGCTAGTTTCTCTTTTGGTTCTAGTCCCCTAAGTACTTTAAACACGGTGGAATTATGAACACTTAAGCAGTTAATATATCTCACTGTAGATGTGCAATAAATGTTATTTTTGATTCTGTTATTCATTGAAAACTCCTTATAGTGTGAAGGAAGACTTCCACATCTTCTCTTTCGTTGCTGAAGTTGCTATAAGAAGGTCTTACCCAAGTTAGTGGTACAGCACAAGCTCAATGAAGGGTCATTCTTTGTTCAGACAACTTTCTGGTAAATAGAGAGCCTCCCACAGGATTGATCTCTTCCATTATGAGGTTAAGTTTGCTGGGGTTTTCCCTCATTTACTTGCTGAGTGAAGGTATAGGAGTGATACTTATTTCTCAACCACTCTGGCGTGAATCATATCACAGTTCTTTTATTTCCATTCCATTAGCAAGAACTAATTACAGATTACCACTCTAATGCATGAATGGCAGCAAATCCTAGTTCCTAAATGTGTCGACACTTCTACTCCCTCCTAGTATCAAGTCTGTTAAAAGAGAGATGTGGAGCTTGGGTGATCGAGTACTCTATTCACTGTAACCACCATGGAGCTCAACTTGTATTTTCTATAAGTGTTTTTATATATACACATACATAAACACATATCACATCAAATCCTTTGTACATTTTTCAATCTCATATCACTATGATAAGACACAATATGTTTTATTTTACAGGCATCATATAAAACCTTGAAGCTCATCCAAATCCATAATTATCTGATAAACCCTTTTCCTCAATTCAGGATACAAAGTATGCTCACATCTGTTGTAAATTCAATTATTGGCTTTGATTCTTCATGCTTTGGCCATGCTCTTCTATTAGAGAAACAGACTTTTCTGCCCTTTCTCTTTGACTGCAGCCACATTACCTCTTTGATGAACCAATGTTAGAAAACATCATCTATGCTGAAACTTAAGACGCACTTTTGTATATAAATATTTTTCTCTGGCATCTCCACCACCATGATTCTAAGAATGTACTACAACCTGATGGTCCTAAAAAGAAGGGCAATGGGGAGAGTAGAGTTGTTAGAACTACATCCAGATATATAGTCAAAAGTTGTGGTGGCTTGAACATAAAATGCCTCCCTCCTGTATCCTCATGTGTCTAATATTTAATACCCAGTTGGCAGTGTTGTTTGGGAAGGTTGTGGAACCTTTAGGAGGTGGAATCTTGTTAGAGGAAGTGGGTCACTAGAGGCAGACCTTGTGGTAATATAACTTCTCCCCACTTAGTTCTCGTATTTTACTTCTTCCTGCTGATATGATGGCAATTGTCTGATCCTCCCCCACCATCCCAGCTATGATGGAAACTTCCCCTCAAAACTGTAAGCCAAAATAAGCCTTTTCCTTCAATAGCTGTTTTGTCCAAGTAATGAAGGAGGCACTGCCTAAGAAATGGAATGGACTTGCTGAGCTCCAACAAGATCAGCTGAACTCTACAGAGCTCATGAGTCTGTGAGAATGGGTATTGGTAAATGTTACTGAGACATAATAACATAATATAATTATGGCAGTAATTACCAGATAAAATAGACTTCAACTTTAAAGTGTTTATTCAAGAGCCAAGATCCCCATAGTATTCTCTCCCCTTACCCCTTTTCTAGATGACATCCTCTATATAGAATTTTCTAAGAACACCGTGATATGAATTCCAAATAGTGACTGACTTATTGTAAAATGCATGAGAAATAAAGAATCTGAGATTCGTCTACCATTGTAGTTGCTTGCTTTATGTTGATAAGTGTGTCCATTGATTGTTGATATGCATTTCTATACTAGTCATAGGAATGTTGAGTTTGGGATTTTACAGATATGAATGAAAAGGACAAGTGAAATTTAAACAGGAGAGATGAGTATATTATGGGAAAAGAAGGGAACTGTGAAGAGAAGGAATTGGGAATAGTGCCAGGGGTAATAATCAACAAAAACAAAATGTTAGATTGGATGATTCATAAATATTTTTATGGCAACTAAAAATAAACCTAATATTTTCTCAACAAAAGAATATTTGTTCATAATCACCACCTTAGTCACTATCTCCCAACCTACCTCAGGTCAGTGTAAATACATTCTTACTACATGGTGACGTGATGGTCAGTTCCCCAGACTGAAAGGCTCATGTTTGAGAACAGGTCAACAGATAGGCCTCTTGTATGACTGTTTTGGGTCTTGCTGTCAGACAAAGTTATTCCAAACCACGAGAGAGCACATGATATTGGTGAAATAAAGTAAAATAGTTGCTGATTTTTTTTTTCCTTAAAGCCATTCTCATCTCTGTACATTTCCCAGGTTTTTGAAGTCCTGCTTTGTATATTGTAACAGCAGTGCTTTAGAATCAATATTTTCTCAAAACGTAAAATGTGTATTATAGTCCTACTGCACTGCCTTGGTGTAAATGCTACCATCCTACTGATTGTTTCCCAACACCAATGTGGTATCTCCATCTACAGGCAAGTGGCTAGTTACTAGCATTAGAAAGCTGTTTTTCATTACCTTATACATACTATCATTTTTGAATATTAGTTAATTGAAGTAAAATATTCAGGGGAAAAGAGCTATACTGGAGAGAACTTTAGATCTGAAGAACGGAAGAACTTTAGATATTAATTTTTCAACCCATAAACTTGTCAACAAAGTCAATCTTCCTACAAGGATAATGCAAATTGATGTTGCTGGGCTAGCAAATGATATCTGCTAGGGAATGCTATCCTTAGCTTTGATGCCCTCTCTTATCTATTGTGTTACAAGAGAAAATGTCACCACTTAGAAATGTATCATTTCCTGTAATCTTTAGATGTTTGGATGGAGGATCTTTGGCATAACTACTACTTCCTCCAGATTGGGAAAACGTGGTACAGATTGATGTTGTGATTTTATGTCACTAGTAAAGTCAGAAGTAGAACTCCTGAGCTTAGGATTCTGAACCATGAATGATATGCTAGGGTTCAGGAAGTCATACTCACTGAAAATAAAGTTAACACAATATAAACTCAGGAGCTCTTGTTTTCATTCCAAAGTTAATCAGTGTGTCCAGGTGTCAGGACGTGGACTGGATCACTAGCAGGATGGGGAAACTATGGGCAGAGTAAGGAAAGACAGGTCAGCAAGGAAGAGGAGGAGCAAGCTCTGCTTCTTCCTCTAGTACCAAACAGCTGCTAAGAGATGCTAAATGTTTCCTTTCTGGAACTAACTCTGAAACAACTAAAAGTGCCAAAAATAAAGATGAAAGGAGAAACATGTCGACATTAAAACTGATTCTCTTTGCCAAAATAAAACAGATGGCTGGAGAGAAGTCTAAGAAGCTGAGCTGAGCACTGAATGGGTGGTCCCAGGAGAGCATGAGATGTTGTCATGTTGACTAGTCCAAGCTTTTGAAAGTAATTGGCTATTAAAACAAATTAATTCTGATTGCTCTTCTCAGGGGACTGTGATCTGCTGGCTTAATGAGGAGCCAGGGAAAGAGATTTTCAGTACAGTGAGTGGCTAGAAGGAAAGCAAGAATACAGAATGAGTGAGGAAGATGACAACACAGAATCTAGAATATCTTACACTGGTGATGCATAGTTGATAAGAAAAAGAGAAGAAAGATGTTTTTTTATGACTGTACACCTTCAGAGAACAGAGGAAAAAACAAGAGATACAATTTATTCCATTCTTATAGTGTTCATATTAATACCATGCATTTGGACATCTCAGTGGAGGGCGGCCTGAGGGTAAGAATGACGCAGAATGTGGAATACTGACTTTCCTCTCTAATAAGAAAGGAGTAGTGATGGACAGCTACATATATTTTTTATGTTATGAAGGGTTAGGGAGGTGTGATCACTGATGCAAGAACTCAGAGCAGGTGGAGGCAAAACTGTACAGATCATGAAAGAATAGGACAATGAGATGCTGGGAACAGAGAGGTCTATTTGGAGACTGAACTATGTCTTCCAAAAGAAAGGAGAATCAACACAAGGAAAATAATTGACAGGGCCATTTGCGTGGCTAAGATATCTACACTAATTATAAGAGGTAAAAAAGATACAATTTTTACTTTTAAGGGAAAAAAAATAAATTATCAAACAGGACTCCAAATCCACATGAGGACAGCAGCATAACAAGTGAAGTAGAGCAAAAAGATCTAAGGGTTCATGCACAATCCCAAAGCTGTGGTCTCTGGAAAAAAGTTGGTCGATAGTTATATGCCATTTGTCTCCTAAGATTTTAAAATTATCTAAATTGTTCAGACTTTGAGTGTTCTCTTTATAAAACAAATTTTTAAGAATATGAGGTGATGTTTATGTGCTCTTTCTTCAATGAGTACATATTTCAGAAAAACATGTTACACACAACAATATATTTTTACTTACCAATTAAAATTAATTAAATTGATTAATTAAAACATTTTAGAAAAAGAGACTTGAAACTCATCAAGACATGGAGAATAAGTTGATCAGTAGGAGCCAGATGATAATATGTCAATAAGCTTCAATTTCCTTATAAAGCCTCTGAAACTCCCACCATTTAAACACAAAGCAGGTTAGCCTCTTTATTTATTTGTTTGTTTATTTTTATTTATTTATTTGAGAGCAGAATACCAACAGAGAGAGAAACAGGCAGAGAGAGAATGGGCACACCAGGGCCTCCATCCACAGCAAACGAACTCCAAATGCATGTGCCACCTGTGCATCTGGCTTGCATGGGTACTAGGGAATCGAGCCTTGAACCAGCATCCTTAAGCTTCACAAGCAAGTGCTTAACTGCTAAGCCATCTCTCAAGGCCCAACCTAACTCTTATTAATGCCAACACTGTTGCTTATGGATATAAAATACTCTATAAATATTTAAACTATGTAAGTACTTATGATGCTATAGAATTTACTATGTAGAATGAACTACATGGTATTTTATGTGTCAGAAACATATACAATCATTTCCCTTAAATAATTTATGTTCAAAATAATGCAGATAGACAACATAAAAATTAATAGGTGAACAAAAAGTCACAAAATATTTTTATAGACTATATGTTTAGTCTCTCTACAAACATCCAACATAAGTTCAAATATAACTCCTAGTATGATGGCATTGGAGTTAAAGGTGTTCATGAGTGTAAAATTTCATGTATGAAATTAGTGTCTGTAGAAAGTGATTCTAAAAAGCTCCATTGTCCCCTGTACCTTGTGAGAAGACAGCAAGCAGATGCTTATCACTTAAAAACGGAGTCTTCATGAGATGCTGAATTGTTTTGGTGCCTTCACCTTGGACTTTGCAGCCTCCACAACTCTGAGAAATAAATTTCATTTGTTTGATAAGCAACTAATGTATGATACTAAGATAGGCATAATAAACAAACATAGGAATATTATCCTGACTTACACTGGATTCCATTGAGATCAGATATTGATACTTGGTTAGAGAACTGTCACAGTAGATGATAGTTACTTGAACAATATTGACAGCAGTGAACATAGTGAGAAATGGATGAGTTTTTAACAAACTCCAGATGCTTGTCCCACCTTGTACATCGGGTTTACATGGGTACTGCAGAATAGAATCTGGATCCTTAGGCTTTGCAGACAAATACCTTAATGACTAAGCTGTCTCTCCAGCCCTTAAAAGATGCATTTTTATGGAAGAACAATTGATTTTCTGATCATGGATACGTGGGTTGTGAGAACAGATGTGGTCAAGAAACCTGAGATCATTTGGACACATAGTTGAATGGAGTGTTCTGTTCATGTGCAGGGAAAAATGTGGCTGGAACAAGTTTTGGTGAGAGAAAAGATAATTCAATTTTTTTTGTCTGATTTCTGTACTATGTTGTGGGCTAATACATGGTTGTATTATTGTTTTCTTTCTCTTTACATCCAGATATACCTCCCATATTAAGTTATATAAAGGAGGTCTTCATTAACATCCCTAGTAGTTAATAAGTGGGTGCATTAATTAGAAGCAAACCATAATGTTTTTTTAATCTCATAGTCTTCAATAGTAAATGTTACATTTAAGGCATGTATCTTGCTTTTTCCCCATTGAATCACTGCATCCAGAAGAAAGCAAACACAAAATATTGTGGAATAAACAGATCCATGGTCTATGATTTTATACTGATATTTCTGGTTCCTGAGTCTGGTTTGGGTTAGTTTGAAGGAAATACATAGACACATGAATGTAAGGTTCTGGAATAATTTTCCTGTCACTTAATTGATGAAAAGCTTCCCTGAAAAACATAATCCTTACTTCTTATTAGCAAACGATCATTGCTAACACTGTCAAATCCAGCCATTTTATCAAAACATCAAATCTCCCCTGAACTTTTGGCAATTACATAGCTTTTGTTCCCATTTTATTAGAATTTCATTTACAGAGTCATTAGAATGTCAAGGAATACATCCAAGCACCCACATACGATCCTGGGTTTCCTAAAGAGAGATAACTGGCTCTGTATTTAAATCATATTAATATGCCACACAAATTTTTTATTGAACTAGTTCCAATTTTCTGTAGGTTAAAAATCACTTCTAAGCATCCTTCTTTGCCCTTGATACTTGCCAATGCTGGAAAATGTCTAACAGCCAGAGAATAGGCTGACACTTCCCTCCTCCAATCCTTTCTCACATGGGAGGCCTGGCTCATACACGGCCATTACTGTAAAATCAGACCTGTCCTTGAATCTTCCTTTTATGAAAGGGCAGATTTCACTAAATTGCCTTTCTCAGCACACCACAAACTTTGAAAATAAGTTTTGGAACTTATAGTATATGCCCCCCCCCAATTAATAATGCATTTAAATCCCCTGTCTTTAGAAAAATAAACTTTTAAACCCAGTGTTTCCCCAATTCACATAACTTCAGGATACTTTTACAATGAAACATCATTATAAATTATGAAAAACAGTGAGTCACACAACAATTTTGTGAATGCTTGCCTTGAGACTTAGTAGGGGGCTGTATTATTAGCTCAATTTTTCTGCTCTCATTAACTGTCCCCTGAGGAAAAGGAGAACATATTAGACACTGAGGTTTTCAGTACCACAGAACGAAATACTAGGAAAGTGCCTTGGTTTGAAAGGCAGCTTGCTCGAGTATTTGTCAGATCTAACACTGGCTACTTGTCACTTCTTTTTCATATATCCTTTATGTTACCTACGCTAAAATTTTCACATCTTAAAACTGAAAAAGAAGATATTACCCTATTTTTTAGGGATGGAATATAAAATATTTCCCATAGGCTCATGTATTGGGGTCTTGCTTGTCAGGTGTGGGTTTAAAATTTGTGGGGTCCTCAAGTCTCTAACAAGGCTGATGCATTGTCTTCTTGATGGATTCATAGTAGGGAAGCAGTGAAAAGTCAGAGTGCTTAACGGGAAGAAAGAAGTCACTGGGCACAGGGTCTCTATAGACAGCTATGCCCTCTTTCTAGATTTGATTTTTCTGCTTTTTTTCAGTCATGAGGTAAAGAACCTTTTCCACCATATAGTCCACCTGTGCAATGGGCCAAGCAAGCACAGACTAAAACCTCTGGATTTGTGAGCCAAAATAAATCTAGTCCTCCCTTGAATTGACTAGGTGAGATATTTTGCCATAGAAATGAAATGTCTAACCAGCCATCATGCCTTCTTAGCACACATGACTATTAGGAAAATTTTATGCTAGAGAAATTTATAAAATTCTACACATTATTCCATTTATAATTATAAATTTTCCTGAGAGATTCTCTATTTTTTTAAAAATTTGTTTTATTTTTATTTATTTATTTGAGAGTGACAGACAGAGGGAGAAAGAGGCAGAGAGTGAGAATGGGTGCGCCAGGGCCTCCAGCCACTGCAAACAAACTCCAGATGCAAGCGTCCCCTTGTGCATCTGGCTAACGTGGGTCCTGGGGAATCGAGCCTTGAACCAGGGTCCTTAGGCTTCACAGGCAAGCACTTAACCACTAAAAGCCATTTCTCTAGTTCAAGAGATTCTCTATTTATGAAGACAAAATATTATGTCATTTCTTGAAGATGCTAATGTAGACTTTTTTGAAGACAGTTACGACCATGGACTTTGGAACTAATACAAAAGGTCTTGTAATAGGAGAGAATAGAGTCCACTCTGAGTTCAGTACAAACAAGTGCAGTAGAGAGCCACAGAACAGGGTGGTGTTCAACAGATGGGGAATTAAAAGAGAAAGCATTGAGAATTATGAGCTCTGACAAAGGGACGTGAGGGGATTATTGTTGAAGGTATACTGGGATGTTGATGCATCTTCATGGGTAGATAGACTCCAAGGGTAGGATTGATGCTATACTGACATAGAATTCATGCTCCATCTGGATTCTACCAGGACACATTACCAGGCTCAAGGCTAAAGCTAGTTAGAAGAGCTCAAGAGCCTGACTAAAGTTCTTATCAAAGGAGCATTTTTATAATTCTTTAACAATACTGATTAGCCTTATAACGCAAGCCCCACATGCCATTTTAAATTTGAAAGTAGCTATATTTAAAAAGGAAAAATAGTTTAGGTACACATTGAAATTATTATAATTAAACAATATAATATAAATTAATATAAACCAATCAACATAATCAATGTAAAATGATGACATATTTTTTTCTCATGTTGTATACCAACTTTTTGAAATACAATGTGAATTTTATATTTATAGCACATAGCTCTCATACTAGCCACATGCAAAGGCTCTATAGCATATTTTGCTAATGTAGTTGGCAGCGTAGCTCTATAAACACGGCTGTCAGTAGAATATTAGTGCATTTATTCTAGTAAATTCCAGAGTAGTTGTTACTCTAGCCTTAGTCTTATACAGAATATCTTCAACTTATGTGTGAGCATATGCATGTTATCTTAATGGATGAAACACTTTTATTTTAAGGAAATACCAGCATTAAACACTGATTGTTGATATATATTTATAAACTATGCCACAAAATAAATGTCACATATGCATTTGCACATGAATACATTATTTTCAGTCCATATGTCATGAAGCAGAACTTCTAGGCCAGCATGTATAAAAAGTACATTAGAATTAGAAGTTATCTGTTCTTAAACAGTGACAGTACGATGGGCTTGGTCACTGTGTCACAACATTCCTTTACATTCTTATAGATTGGTGATGTTTTTGGGAAGGTAGAGTCAGGGAGAGAATTCATAATTCAGAGTCATCCTTGGATACATAGTTTGAGGTCAGTCTGGACTACATGAAGCCCTGCCTCAAAACAGCAACAACTATACACATTACATACATAAATATACACATGCATGCATACATACATACCTTGGATGTATATAAGCTATTTGTTCAGTGTATTACCTATTAAAGTCAGTTACATATATTGTACCATGTTCATACATGAATGAGATCATTATATATTGGGGCTATAAATTCACTAAGTTGTTTGAAACTATTTCCTGTTATGTTTCAAGTCTTTGAGTTTTGGTAGTATTGATACACAGCCAAATTTTAAACTTATTTGCTATGAAACTTCTATTGTAATATAAAGATAATAAATACATGAATCAGTATTTCTAGCACAAGAAAGATTTGCATTTTAATAATGAACTTATTGAGATATATCATGAGTATACATGTATACAAAGGTGTATACATGTATTTATGGTTTTAATGTACTCACAGAGTCATATAATTGTCATCACAGCCTAATTTTGGAATACTTTTATTACTTTAGAAATAAATCCTGTGCTAAATAATAATCACCATTCATTCTCTGTCCAATTCATCTAGGCTAATACTGATCTCTTTTTAATTTTCAAATTATTTTATTATGTGGCCTTCATACATGGTTTATAGTGAGTTAGTACTCATATATAGTCTTTTGTGACCAATTTTTTACATGTGCTGTAATGCTTCCAGGATTTATATATATTATAACATTTACTGATACTTCATTGGGGTCCATTTTTTATTTTTGAGAGATAGTTGTGGTTTTATAGTGGTAAGTACTCTGTCATATGGGACAGGATCTGCTCAGCTGAACTTCAATCTCATTGTATAGCCCAAACCTGCCCACTGAAGCTCATGATAAATCATGTGCTTCAGTCTCTTGAGTGCTGGAGTTACTGACATGAGCCATCCTACCCACTTCAATTATATTCTTTTGTATGGATGTATTGCAATTTCTTTATCCATTGACTTGATAATGCATTTTCACTTTTTCTGGTATGCAGATTTACAAATAGATTTGTGTGTACATAAAGTTTCACACATAGTTGGAATATATCCCAAAGTGGTTTATGCATTAAGATGTGACTCAATAAATGTTTTAATAAGGTACAAAATTATTTTGCAGCATGTCTAAGTGATTATAAAATCTACCTAGCATTATATGAAACTTGTGATTTCTCTACATCTTCATCAGTATTTTACTACATCCCTTATAGGCCTAGGAAAAGTGAATATCTTTCCTGATTTTTGATTTATATTTACTTAATGGCTATTGGTGATAAGCATTTCCTCATGATTTATTGGTCATGGGGGGTGCATCTTCTCTGGAAGATGTCAATTAAAACCTATTTTTTTGAATTATTTCCATTTTATAAGCAAGACACTGAGATGTAAGCATGCTTCAAATATTCTACATATTATTCCCATTTAGTTAAGTCCATTGTGTGAAATTCCATGAATTCATCTAGATTATTATTTCATAACCCATAGTCTGAGCTAGAAAAATGTAAGCATTCCTTTTAATTTTTTTTTTTTTAAGATTTTTATCACAGTAAGCGTGCACGAGAGAGAAAATGGCCATGCTAGGGTATCTTACCACTGCAAATGAAAAAGTAGCAAATGCAACTTTGTGCATCTGGATTTATGTGGGCACTAGGAATTAAATCTGGGACCACAGGTTTTAAGTGCTTTTAACCACTTCAATCCTCCTAACCCCAAATAGTCTTTGATAACAGGATTGCCCAGGTAGATTCATAGAATTCCTTCAGACCACCTGTGACTCTGCCACAGTAGCTATCACATTTGATGTAAGGATTCTGTTGAATTGACTTCATCATAAACAGACTCACATAGAAACATACATAAGAGAGCGCAAAACCACACCAAACTCCTATTATTCTGTATAATACAGATATCTACCTGTTTTAATTTTGTTTTATCATTTCTACCCAATTATCTAACAAGTTTTCTGTAAAGGATAAGGTGAGCCAGGCTTCATGGGTTTTATCTGCCAAGTTTTATGTATTCAATTTTGTTATGAAAAAACCTTCAAAGACAATACTTAAATAAATAGACATGGTTGTATTAAAATAAAACTTTATTTTAAAGGAATCAAGAAACAAGATGGATTTGGTGTGCAGGACATAGTTTGCTGATCTCTTCTCCTATTGAAGTGATGGCTCATCAGTTAAAGTGTTTGTCTACAAAGCCTATATATCTCATGTCCTATTTCCCAGGACCCATGGAAAGCCAGGTGAACATAGTGGTGCATGCATCTGGAGTTCATTTGCAGTGGCTAGACTCCCTGGCTGGACCATTCTTCTGTTTGTCTCTCTTCTCTCTGCATGCAAATAAATAAAGAAATAAATAAACTTATAAAATATATTAAATAATAATAATGATAATAGAGATAAGAAAAAATAACTCAAATGTATTGAAGGCTCAGTAAACATTATTTTGCTTAAACGACTTGAGACCATTCATTAGGATCCAGATAGTTGCAAACTTTGTGAAAAATAACTTGGTATGTGCTTTTAAAATTTGACCTAACAACAGAGCTCAAGGAATTCATGCTCTATAGGCATTCTATGGCTTTCTTTTTACATTTTTAATGCTTATTTCTGTGCATGTGGGTGTTTGCATGGGCACACACATGCCACAGTTCAGGTATGGAAGTCAGAACACAACCTTGGGGTGTTTGTCCTCTCTTTCTACCTTCTGAAACGTGGCCTCTGTGGTCTTGCTGCCAGTGAACTTCTGTGTTATCCTGGCGCCACATCCAGGGTATCAGGTATGTTCTGATTACAGAGGCGTGAGCCCCTTCACTTCTGGTTTTATGTAGGCACTGATGATTGTGAACAAAGGTTTTCATTGCAACATTTTAACAGCAAAATGTGTGAGATGGGGACTGGAGAGATGGCTTAGCACTTAAGGCATTTGCCTGCAAAGCCTAAAGACCCATGTTCATCTCCCCAGATCCCACATAAACACAAGATGATGTGTGCACACAAGGTTACGCATGCACACAACGTGGCACACTTGTCTGGAGTTTGATTTCAGTGGCTATCAACCCTGGCATACCAATTCTATTTCTCATAAAAAAAGTTGGAAATCACATCAATTTCTTTCCATAGGAAGTAACATTAAGAATATATTTTTAGTGGCAATATTCAGAATTGCCCCAGAGGAGGAGGCAGGATGATGGGAAGTTAAAGGTTAGCTGTGACCACATAGTGAAACCATGTCTCCAAATAAAAATTTTAAGAAAGCTTGGAGATATAGTTTAATGGTAGAATTCTTGCCTAGCACATGCAGGGCCCTGAATTTAATACCCAACACTGAAAAAAAAATCAACTAAATAATTGAATACTGAGTTGGAGAGGAAATGGATAGTCTCATGGGACCATGTAAACTAACTTGGGATTAGTTTTGGATTTTCTAATTTATTTTCAATGTCTGTTTTTTTTTTTTTTTTTTTTCCTAGCCTTTACCAGTTTAAGGGAGGCTATGTCCCTATCTCCAAGGCATAGAATGTATCAACTGTGAGCTCAATAAAGCACACATTAACTAAAAATGTGGTGGCATTTGAGCACCATCTTGGGGTTACCTACCATTCTTGCTTATGTATTTATATCTTATCTGTCTTTGATCTTTAATGACAATATTCTCCCCACGTTTACATATGTAAAGTGTCGTTTCATTGCACTGGTTTGTGAATCTTCTAGCATCATACCTGGCACACAATAGATATTTTATGATGATATATTTTTCTTCACTTTCAAAACTACTGAAAGACAAACTCAGTCACATTAAACTTTTGTAAAGGTTATTTGAACAGTCATCAATTCATGAATCAGACACCTTCAGATCCAGGTGGTATAGGGCATCACTGCAGGACTGTCAGGGGAAACCTTTTATAGGTTGTTTAAATAAACAAAGTTGGTATTTGATTAGTTAAAATAGAAACATCACTTTAATGCTCTGAGTTAAAGTTTAGCTGGAAAGTTCTGATTAGTGATCTTTAGTTAAAAGTTACTAATTGGCTCAGTTTAAAAAATCTCTTTCTAGGCAATACCCATCATGTTGAGGTAATATAGTACCTGAAGTATCGAGAGAATGCTTTTTGTCCAAGACAGATGTCCACTTGTAAATTCTAGAGCAGGAAATGCAAACAGATAGTGAAGTGGACAGATGTGGCCACGGATTGGTCTCCCAGGGGTATTTTGTTTGTCGTGTCCACTGTTTTAAGAATTGCTTGGGGACTGGGAGAGATAGCAAAGTCAGTAAAGTGTTTGCCATGAAAATCAGAAAATCAGAAGCTATGTATAAAAGCCAAATGTGATGGTATGCCAGGGAGACAGAGGCAAGAGATTCTCTGAGGCTCTCTGGCCAGTCAGTCTAGCCTACTTGGAAGTCCCAGGCCAATGAGAGACCTTTTCTCAAAACAGGAGAATGAATCACTAAGGACACAAGAGCTTGTCCTCTGGTCTCCATATGCACCTTAAAATGTGTGCATGTGTGTCTGCACTACACAGAAATGCCCCTCTTCCTCCGAACACACACACACACACACACACACACACACACACATACACAAAGTAAATCAGGCTAGGGGAGATGGCTAAATGGTTAAAGGTACTTGTTTGCAATGCATGCAAGCCCAGCTGCGATTCTCCAGTACCCACGTAAAGCCAGATGCACAAAGTGACACATGCCTCTGGAGTTTGTTTGCAGATGAATGAGGCCCCAGCGTGTCCTTTCTCTTTCCCTCTTTCTCTCTCCCCCACCCGACTCTCTTGCTCTGTTTGCAAATAAATAAGGATTTTTTTTTTTTAACAACAAGAATGGCTTAGCTTCATAGAAGAATACAGATGACCACTGTTCTCTTTAAAAACAAGAACAGGACTTATTGTCACAAGGCGTCTAGTGGTGGGTGGAAGTGGGGAACAGCTGGCTCATTTGTACAGGTCCTGTACTCCCTGTTGCAATACTTGGAACACACTCAGTTCTTTTATAGGGCAGTGAGTTTGTGTCCCTTTTTCTATCCCAACCACATTATTTCACAGATGAGAAAATCTTCCCCTTTCTGGGTGCAGTTCTGGGGGAGAAGGGAAGTGAGATTAACTGGGAACAGAAACAATACTGTGAATGGTGGAACTGGGGCTGGAACACCAGCCCGTTGCTCTTCCTGTCCTGTGATCCTGTGGTTATATTTGTCAAGAGTTGACCACATTAGAGGGGAAAATAGGGGCCTGGACTGAATTAGTAGGATAAGTAGCCTTCTAACTTTGCTTCTGTTGCATGTAATATCTAACAGGGATAAAGTGCAGGGCCAGTGAGAAATTGATTGTGTAGACTAAAATTCCTGGGTGAGGTTATCTTATCAAAATAGCATCTTCCTCCTCATTCTTTCCATTTAGTTTCATGAAATCCAGCCAAACATATTAGCCTGATGAGCAAGGTTACCTATGCATTGCTTTTTCAGGACATCTCCTATTGCTCCTTTGGTTTACCTAGCATGTTGGGGAGCATGGGGAAGTATTTGCAGTGTGTGCAGTCTACTCTCTTACCACTTTGTTGGCTCCGACTTGAGAGCAGAACTTTCAAGACTCCCTGAAGCACACATGTTTTAAAGCAGTTCACCTAGTCTGTATCCACTTTACCCCCACATGGAATCATGAAAGACCACCACGTAGCACCTTGTTTTGGTAACCCTGTTTCTCTGAAGAATCGTTCATGGTCAAAGGAATAGTCCACTACTGACAGGGTTCTTGTGAAAAATCATTCTTGGGAATCCTCCTCCCCACCTCGTACATAAAAGCCTGCTGTAATGTGTGAGGTTTTATCCACAAACACGAGTTTGTCAGGAAACAAGAGTTTGGCAGTTTTGATAAATTAACTTAGTAGTGTCATTGTTTCAAAGTTGTAGCTGAAAGAACTCTGTGGCTTAAGAGGGTTTGGGAAGGCCCGTTTGACATGATCTAATGTCATACCTTGCTGGAGCCCCCCACGTGGGTAGGAATCAGACACATGCATTTTCCGTTTGAAGGAACACTATGTCCTTGCTATTCTACATGATTAATTAATGACACTAAATTAGAATATGTATTGAAGACAGGCTGCTTGAAGAAAGTACAGATAGGACTTCAGAGATGTTATGGAAGTTGGGTTTTGAAGAAGTCTTCAGACTTCCAGTTAAGATGGTGACATAGGTACCATGCCAAAGCAGCCTAGGAGGGAAAAAGCCAAAACAAACGCCAGCAAAATACACACTTTTACTGAAAAGTGAGGTGTATAGGAAATTGAAACAGCAGTGGAGAAGTAGGAGCAATCCAGAGCATCCAGAGTCCGCACATGCCGGCATAAGTGCCTCCTACAGGGGTGAGTCTACGAGCCAGACTGTGTCAGCGGCACTTGGCTTGAGCCACAGGAAAAGCCAGGTGAGGGGATTTTCCACTCACACCGGAGCTCTCTGCAAACTCAAGAAACATGAAAGGAGAATGGTAGTGAACAATGGAGGAACAAATACGGGGTAGGAGAACACATGGAACAGCAGGCAAACTAGAGCAGCATCAACTCCCTCCCCTTCCCCACCACCAGTGCCCAGCCCTTGGGAATAGCAAAGCGGTCCAGGGACTCGGCCATGCCTACTTGAACTGACAGAGCATCAAAGAGGGACCCAATCAAGAGGGCAGCTGAGACCAAAATCATCCCAAAAGGTAACTGGGATTACACCAAGTCAGTAGCCGCCTAATAAACCTGGTATATATGCCTGACCAGAAGTGCTAATTGCACCTTCCATATCAGGATAAATTATAGTTAAATCGGATGGATGGTCAAATTTTCCATTCTTAAATAAGCTGTATTTTGGGATTGTTATTTGTTGTTTCTTGAATTATAGTGGCTTTGTTTACTCTTCTGTTATACATTAGGGAAGGGTCCCACCTGGTCACAAGCTGACTTGGAATCTTCTACAGACCAGAAATCTTAACTGCTTTGTTGTCAGGATTAAGGGATTGGGTGAGACACCACACAGCCTAAGGAACAGACAGAGGATCTAGCTGTCATAATACCTACTCTTGGATAAATACTCTACTGTTTTTCATTGAAAGTGTGCATTGTATAGTTAAATTTTAGAATCTGCCTGTATTTTTTTCCACTTAGCCTACTTGAATACTCTCATAGCAGGCACACCCAACACCTAGAGTCACTTTTGTAGATACTCTGAGAGTCTTTAGAGCCACACCTAGTGCCTTAAGCTCCTACCCTGAAGATATAG
This sequence comes from Jaculus jaculus, assembly GCF_020740685.1. Lineage (NCBI taxonomy): Eukaryota > Metazoa > Chordata > Mammalia > Rodentia > Dipodidae > Jaculus > Jaculus jaculus. The sequence goes on from NC_059103.1 coordinate 191,534,673, forward strand.
AACAGCAGATTGATTGATATATCTCCTAATACCAAGCTAAATGGAAAATCCAATCATTAAATAATACAAGGTACAAAATATATATACATTATAATGCAAGAAACACCAAAAATCAAGACAATATAAATCCACCAAAAAGTATTAATGCATCAGAAATGAACTCCACTGAGAACGAGTTAGAGGAAATGCACGAGAAAGATTTCAAAAGAATAAATATAAATATGTTCAAAGAACTCAAAGAAGAAATCAAAGGAAGCAAAAACACAGGACACCAACTTAATGAAATAAAGAGGTCAATACCAGACATAAATAAGGAAATAGAAATAATAAAGAAAAACCAGTTAGAATTATTAGCAATGAAGAACACAGTTAATGAAATAAAAAACTCTATAGAAAATCTCACCAGTAGGATGGATGAGGGAGAGGACAGAATATCTAAGCTAGAAGACCAGGTGGCAGATCTAATACAATCCAACAAAGAGAAAGGCAAACTTATAGAAAAGTATGAGTGGGAATTTCAAGATATTTGGGATACTACGAAAACATCAAACATAAGAATTCAGGGCATAGTAGAAGGAGAAGAATTTCACTCCAAAGGCATAGTTGGCATCTTCGACAAAATCATAAAAGAAAACTTCCCCCAAATTGGGAAAGAGGTGCCAATGCAGATACAGGAATCCTTTAGAATGCCACCCAGACAAAACATGGACAGAACCTCTCCTTGCCATATTATAATCAAACTACCAAACACACAAACCAAACTAAAAATGTTGAAAGGTGTCAGAGAGAAAAGTCAAGTTACCTACAAAGGCAAGCCTCTCAGGATTATAGCAGATTACTCAACACAAACTTTAAAAGCCAGAAGGGCGTGGAGTGATGTATTCCAAGTTCTGAAAGATAACAACTGTCAACCAAGGTTACTTTATCCTGCAAAGCTATCCATCCATTCAAATAGATGGAGAAATAAGGACATTCCATGACAAAAGCAGGCTAAAGGACTATTTGAATACAAAACCAGCTCTACAGAAAATACTTGAAAGAATTCTCCATGTGAAGAAAAAGAAAAGCACACATATAAGGAACCAGGAAAAAGCAAACAAATACTAGTTATCACAAGTGAGCAAAGATAAAACCAGAAGAACTACAAAAAAATGGCAAAAAATGAATACACACTTTTCAATAATATCTCTTAATATCAACAGCCTCAATGCCCCAACCTAAAGACATAGGTTTGCAGACTGGGTTTAAAAGCAGGATCCTTCAATTTGTTGCCTCCAAAAAAACCCACCTTTCTACAAAGGATGGACACTATCTTAGGGTGAAAGGTTGGAAAATGGTGTTTCAAGCAAATGGACCTAGAAAACAAGCAGGGGTTGCTATCCTAATATCTGACAAGGTAGACTTCAGTCCAACATTAGTTAAGAAAGATAAGGAAGGCCACTTTATATTGATTAAAGGCACCCTCCAACAGGAGGACATTACAATCCTAAACATATATGCACCTAACATATGGGCCCCCAAATTCATCAAACAAATGCTATTAGAACTAAGGTCACAGATAACACCAAACACAGTGGTAGTGGGTGACTTTAACACCCCACTCTCATCAATTGACAGGTCATCCTGGGAAAAAATAAACAAAAAGGCATCTGGACTAAATGAGGTCATAGAGGGAATGGACCTAACAGATATCTACAGGACATATCATCCAAATGCTGCAGAGTATACATTCTTTTCAGCAGCACATGAAACATTCTCTAAAATAGACCATATATTAGGACACAAAGCAAATCAGTAGGTGGGAAGAAATAATAAAGATTAGAGAAGAAACTAATGAAATAGAAACTAAAAAAAAATCCAAAGAATCAATGAAACAAAGAGTTGGTTCTTTGAAAGGATAAAAAATATTGATAAACCCTTAGCAAATCTGACCAAAAGAAAGAGAGAAGAGACACAAATTAATAAAATTAGAGATGAAAAGGGTAACATCTAAACAGATGCCAGAGAAATTAAAAAAATCATAGGGACATACTATAAAAACATATACTTCACAAAGTATGAAAATCTGGAAGAAATGGATGATTTCCTTGATTTATATGACCTACCTAAATTAAATCAAGATGAGATTAATCAATTAAATAGACCTATAACAAGCATGGAGATCCGAAAAGTTGTCAATAATCTGCTAACTAAATAAAGCCCAGGCCCAGATGGATTCACTGCTGAATTTTACCAGACCTTCAGGGAAGAGCTAACACCTTTGCTTCTTAAGCTTTTCCATAAAACAGAAAAAGAAGGAATTCTATCAAACTCCTTCTATGAAGCCAGTATCATCCTGATACCAAAGCCAGACAAAGATAAAACCAAAAAAAGAAAATTACAGACAAATCTCCCTCATGAACATAGATGCAAAAATTCTCAACAAAATATTGGCAAACAGAATACAAGAATACAAGAAAGATCATTCACCCTGACCAAGTAGGCTTTATCCCTGACATGCAGGGATGGTTCAATATACGCAAATCTATAAATGTAATACATTATATAAATGGATTGAAGGACAAAAATCACATGATCATCTCATTAGACACAGAAAAAGAGTTTGACAAAATCCAACATCCCTTCATGATAAAAGTCCTACAGAGACTGGGAATAGATGGAACATATCTCAATATAATAAAAGCTATTTATGACAAGCCTACAGCCAACATATTACTAAATAGGGAAAACCTGGAAGCTTTTCCACTAAAATCAGGAACAAGACAAGAGTGTCCACTGTCCCCACTATTATTTAATATAGTACTGGAAGTCTTAGGATAGCAATAAGGCCAGAGACACACATAAAAGGGATACAAATTGGAAAGGAAGAGATCAAGTTAACATTATTCGCAGATGACATGATTCTATATATAAAGGACCCTAAAGACTCTACTAGAAAACTGTTAGAGGTGATACAATCCTACAGCCATGTAGTAGGATACGAAATAAATACACAGAAGTCAGTAGAATTCCTATATGCTAACAACAAATACACACAGGATGAAATCAGAGAATCACTCCCATTCACAACTGCATCAAAGAAAACAAAGTACCTTGGAATAAACCTAACCAAGGAAGTAAAGGATCTCTACAATGAAAACTTTAAAACACTCAAGCAAGAAATTGCAGAAGACACTAGGAAGTGGAAAAACATCCCTTGTTCCTGAATTGGAAGAATCATTATTGTGAAACTGGCAATCTTACCAAAAGCAATCTACACATTTAATGCAATCCCCATCAAAATCCAAAGGCATTCTTCATGGAAATAAAAATACATTCCAAAAATTCATTTGGAATCACAACAAACCTTGAATATCTAAAATAATACTGAGCAACAAAAATAAGGCTGGTGGTATTACCATACCTGAATTTAACCTATACTACAGAGCCATAGTAATAAAAACAGCATAGTACTGGCAAAAAAAGCAGACATGTAGATCAATGGAACAGAATAGAGGACCCGGATGTAAGTCCAGGTAGCTATAGCCACCTGATATTCAGTAAGCACTTCTCTTTATATTCATTCCCTTATATTAATGCTACTTTCAATTTGGGTAGAGAATCTTCTCTTTTCAGAAGGCAGTGACCTTGGGACAACCGAGAAGGTATCGTGGTGCTGGAAAGCAGTGACTAGAGTATGGAGTAACATCTCAATTACACCTTCCAAGGCTCAGGGTCTAATGTGAAGAGGTGGTAGAAAGAACATAACAGCCAAAGGAAGGCTAGGACTCCTTACAACATGCTCCCTCCAGACATAAAATGGCCTCGATATCCATGACCTCACCGTGTCTGACACTACCTACACAAGACCATCATAAGAGGAGGGAAAGATCATGACATCAAAATAAAAGAGAAAATTATTGAGATGGGGAGGGGATATGATGGAGAATGGAATTTCAAAGGGGAAAAGGAGGGGAGGGTGCTTATTACCATGGGATATTTTTTGTAATCATGGAAAATGTTTTAAAAAATTGAGAAAAAATAGAATAAAATTTAAAAAGTAGTTGGGTTTCATTAACAGCTTTTAATACCCATTACATGTTGAGCCCCACCAGCTGATAGCTGATACAAGGCAAAAGAGAAGGAAATCCATGGGTCTGTGTCCACGGCTTTCTGGATTCCTCATATTGGATCTACCTTCTTTCTCTTCATCTTGAGTTGGCCTTCATAACACACTTGTAACATTCTTTGATATATATATACATATCTCAAAGATATATACATATGAACTATTGAGGCATATGTTTAGGTGTAAATCCCATTAATATTCACAGGGCCTTGGACAATTTAGTTATTTTTCTGAGCCTTGGTTCTTTGCTTATAAACTACTACTAATAATATCATTAATCTCAGAGAGTTTGTGAGCAGACAAATCACAGAATCCACACAACTGATTAAAAATTTCTGATGGTTTTCTCTGAAAAATAGACTCCATTGACATCTAATGGACATTTTCATCTTCACTGCCTTTAACCATATGTCTGCAGTGTGAGAGTAGTGAGAATGCTTATTCACCCTGGATTCCTTGCAATCATGTCTCAACCGATCTTGTATCCTAGTTTCCCAAGATCTTTTTCACTTGCTGCAGAAGTCATGTCCATTCACCTGCACTATGGCTTAGAAGCCTGATGGCAACTGAGCCCTTTCCTCCTTTCCAGTCAACTTCCAGGTGTCATGGTTACTTCTCTTCATTCTTGTCACTATTAAAATATCATTCATGGACCACATTCCTGAGCCAAAGGCATAGAATACCAATTCTCCCTTCACTTAGCCCACCCGGCCTTATTTTGTGGTCATCTCATGATCTACATGTTTACTTCCCTAGTTGTACACTTCCTTGTACACTGATGGACGCTCAGTGAAAAGTGGGACTTTGCTTTACTTAAGGCTCTTACGGATCTTTGTGGCTGACTGTTTGCAGCAAGTGGTGAAACCAGGGCAGGGATAGGGCCTTTTGAGGCTTCTGGCATTTTCCATTGTCTGGTGATGTCAAGTGTTTGTTTGTTGACGTTTTTCAGTGTAGCTCTAATCTCCACCTGGCTTTCTCTTCATCTGTTTATCCTATCCCATTTTATCAGGACATCAATCACTGGCTTTAGGACCCATCACAATCTAATATAATCACAACTTCCTTATACCTGCAAAGACTTTGATCTCAAATAACATCATTGTCCAAGGTTCTGGGCAGACATGACTTGGGGGTGGGGTATACAATTCAAGCTACTATAGCACTCACCATGTCTCTGTGATTTGTCTGCTCACAACCTCTCTGAGATTAATAATATTATTGTTAGTAGTTTATAAACAAAGAACTCATGCTCTGAAAAATAACTAAATTATTCAAGGCCCTGTGACTAGTGTATCAGACAGCGTCAGGTTCACTGGGATGAACTTCCAGACCAGGCACAGTTATGGAGGAAGGGATATTTATTGAAGCTTACAGATCCAGGGGAAGTTCCATAATGGCAGAAGAAGCTGGCCTGCCTTCACAGGCCCAAGCAGACAGAGAGAGAGAAGCACAAGCTTAAAGGTCAAAAGCCACAGCACACTCCATGAACTCCAGCTAGGCACACTTTGCATATCTTTAGATTGAAATCTGAAACCCACCACCACATTTTAAGATGACCCAGTGACATTGCCTCCAGCCAGGTAGCCAGCAGATGCAAACTACAAACAACTGAATATATTGGGGGCCATCTATTCTATTCAAGCCACCACAGCTAGTAATGGGATTTACACGTAAGCATATCTCCTCAATAGTTCATCTATTTTGATCCTTTTTGCTTTGCTTTGTTTTGTTTTTAAGTTGAGTCTCACTCCAGCCCAGGCTGACCCAGGATTCACTATGTAGTCTCAGGGTGGCCTTGAACTCATGGCGATCCTCCTACTTCGGCCTCCCAAGTGCTGGGATTAAAGGTGTGCACCACCACGCCCGGCTCTTTTTGATATTTGACTGTACATACTAGTTCCAATCCATACCATAATACATCCGGAGTATGACTGGGAGTTAGACGGGTAGTTATTTTAATAACTTTTTACTTTAATTGATGAAAGTGGGTCACGGTGCTTCTATAATCAGCACCTGTAACTGCTTACAGCACTTTTACCTGCCATTAGCAGAAACCCAAATGTCAGGAGGGTGGGCAAGACACAATCCCAGTACTTTCTGAGTCTAAGATCAGTGTCCAGGGAGGCTCCCATGAGGAGGAAAGTAAGAGAGTTAAGGCAAGACACTATTATGCACAGGGGCACTGAGTAGCAATCATGAATACCCTTCACTTTGGCCTGTGTGAATCTTAAGGCAATCATCTGTTGCCGTGGGGACACCTGAGGGACTGCTCCCCAGAAGGTGAAGCTGATCCTCAGAGCACCACAGTGCTTTGCTTGGAACAGTATGTTCATGTATGGGCTCATCTCTAGTAAGAAGACAGGAAAATTATACCATGTCATATTCTTGGTTTGCTGATTCTTTAAATAATAGGTACTGTAGCTTACAAGCAATATTTCCGTGGTTCCCCCACCCCTCTCTAATACTCAGCAGCTTTCCTGCCCAGGAATTTAGTTCTTGGGTCTATGTTTTCTCCCTGGTTTGCATTTTCTTTCTCCAACTCCTGGCCTAGAATTTATCATTAGTGGAAAGCCTGCTGGTTAACCAGAGGGTTGAAGAGTTTATATCTGATTTAGATGTTCACTTTCTAGGAATTCAAGCAAAAAAATATCTTTATCTCCTTTATCCTTCACTCTATTCCTTCTTTCACCCACCAGGATCTCTCTCTCTCTGTCTCTCTACCTTTCTTCATCCTTTCTCCTCCTTCTTCTGCCAGGCATTCTCATTCACTACAATATTTTTCAGGTACTCTGGAATTATGAAGGCAAATGACAAGGGTCTTAATTTAGTTAACTTTGTGTTTAATGTCTTAAGAAATTACTTCCGTCAACTCCTTGACTTCTACCATGCACCGATGCCAAGACTCTTTAACATGTTTACTCTGCTGGAAAAATTAATGGAGGTTCTCAGGAAGAACCAACTTCCCTCTCCACTCCTCTGGACTTGAGGATATGCCCACACCCATCCTTCCTTCTCAACAATTTCTGAAGCAGTGACACCTTGTCTTGATTCTGTGGTCACTCCTTGTGGTGGTTAGAATAGATGGCCCCCAATATATTCAGTTTTTATTTGTTTGTACTTTGCATCTGCAGCCACCTGGCTGGAGGCAGTGTCACTGGGTAGATCTTAAAGTGTGGTGGTGGGTTTCAGATTTCAATCTAAAGATATGAAAAGTGTGCCTAGCTAGAGTTCCTAAAATGTGCTATGTGACTTTTGGCTTTTTGGCTTGTTCTTCTCTCTCTGCTTGGTCCTGTGAAGGCAGGCCAGCTTCTTCTGCCATTTATGGAACGTCCCCTGGATCTATAAGCTTCTATAAATCCCTTCCTCTCCATAACTGTGCCTGGTCTGGAAGTTCATCTCAGTGAACCTGAAGCTGTCTGCTACACTCCTCTAAGTGATTTTTTTTCTCCTCTACCTGGAAATACTTCCACAAGTCTGGCAATAAAAATCCCTCCCCATCTTTCCATCCCTTCCTGTATCCAATGACATTCTTGAAATAGGACACTTGAATTTCTGTTCTAGCTTCCCCACCTGCCTTCTGCATTTTATTCCAATAGGTGCTGATTTCCATTTCCTTCATCTCCAAATATAATCTTTTAAAAACCCATCTCTACATTCTCTTCCTTTGCTCTCCCAGCTCCTCTGTCCATTCCTATTTCTTTGTTCCAAGGCTGAGTGCTTACGTCTGGAATTATGATCCCTAAGCAGATGTTAGTCCTTATTTTCTTCCTTATATCCATCTGCTAAATACCTTTACCTGGTCAGTTAATACATGTAAAATTCAAAATGTGCCACTTCAAATTACCTCCGATATCCCAAACTTGATCCTTCTGAAATAATTAGCATCTCTCAGGGACCACTAGAACACTTTTTTTTTTTTCCAGGTTAAAGGTCTTTTCATCATCACAATCCTTGTATTTTTCAGTTGCTAATTATGTCCAGAAGATTTATTAATGCCCTTTCTTTGTAAGACCAGTGGGTTGGCTCAAGATTTTCCTATGAACCTTCTGGACTGTTACCCAGCCTCTAGGTTGGACTGGAGGCTTCTTGCCAGGACTTTCTATTACACTTTCTAAATCCTGCTGGCAAGGCAAATTAGTCACATCACAGCCCTTTTATTATTCTTTTATTTTGAAATACTGAAAATCAAACACAGAACGTAATGTATGCTTAGCAAATATTCCATCACTGAGCTACATACTCAGCCCTTTTGAGTTTGTCCTTATTTTAAGATGGTGTTTCACTAAGTTGCCAAGACTGGCCTTGAGTTAACTATTCTCCTACTTCAGCTTCCCAAGTAGCTGGAATTATAAGTGTTTGTGTATAAGTATGAATTTTGTGGCCTCTATCTGCTTCAAAGACACCATCTAGGCTAACAAGTCTGAATACTTAGGTGGAAAAGAGTTTCATGAAAGCGTTCTACCATGGTGGCACAGGACCATGGGCTCATACCAGGCAAAGGGATTCTATGAGTATCATATGAATTTCTAGACCCATAGTGGGTCTTGGTAAGGAATAGTGTGGAATCTTATGGTGACCAAGGGTATGTATCCTGAAAAGTAGACAAGAAACACATATTGTTTACAATATGATCTCATATTGATCTCTCTATTTGTGAAACTTTGGTAAATTCTAATCAGTCATGCAGGCATTCTGATAGACTTGTAAACTGTTACCCTATCTCTAAGCCTAACCTTTGGACTGATGTTCTTAGGGGGTCAGGACAATGTTTGGTGGCTGGTATGCAAGTACAGTTTGGAACATAGGTAGAGATTTCTATGAAAAGGGCTGTCAGTTTTCTGACTAGATTCACACTTATAAGATGCTTATAACAACATCAGATCTCAGATTGCATGGCTCTAGTTTTACAGTGGTCATAGCCAATCCATCATTTCTGGGAAGAAAATACAGAATGGGAACTTAGGCTGTGAAGAGAGGTATTTGAAAATAGTCTACATCAAGACGAGCTCATGTGTGATGACCTTGAACAAATCTTAATTCTTGATCCTGTCCAGACCTAGGGTTCTTCAGTGATCCTAATTAATTTAAATACATGATATAACCTTCTTTTAATTGTAGAGTTACACTAGAAATTTCTCTAATTCTAAAAGTTTGAGGTGCACCAGAATCATCTGAAAGGCATTTTGAAAGCCCATACTGATGAAGTTTCTGATTTAGCATATGTAGTAACTGAAATTTTTCATTTCTTTACAAGTTTCCAGGTGGTATTGATACTGTGATCCTGGTATCACACTTCTAGAACATAAAGCATTCCAGTTTAGAACATCCCAGTACACCAAAGAGGAAGGATGAAGAAATAAGGCTAAATGATTTGCCATGAGCAATACCATTAATAAATTTTTGAATTAAGATTTGAAGGCAGGAAATGTCTGAATTCAAAATGAATTTGATTAGTCATCAAATATAAGATTTAACATAATTCCAGGAAAATGAACAGTTCAACTGAGTAAGCTATTGGCTGCATAATTTCACTGGATCTTTGGGCTATCCCTTTTCCCAGTGCCAATTTTTTACTGTCGGTAGGGCTAATTTGTCCAGGATTCAGTAATAGGAAACCAACTAATATCCTGTCTTAATCACCTGAAAGTACTTCTATTATTTTCCTTTCTTTGACTTCCTGCCAGCTTCAGACTTTGTTATCACAAACTATACAATAGTCTACAATTATACCAAGTCCCTTTCTAACTCATGTCTGACAATACCTAGGAACTATAGATAACTAATTCAGAAATGAAAAGTGATATTCACAAAAATATTGAGCAGCCTCCTTGCTTTTGTGACTTACAAAGACATAACTGATTAAAACCTGATGTGGAAAAGGCATGTTCTGAAGACTTACAGGTTTCCTTTCTTTAAAGCACTAAGTAAGATCCAGGGCTGGTACAGACCTACTGCCATGCTTGCATTGAGGCTGGTGGGTTACCATTGATGGAAGCACAGATGATGTGTGGTTAGTAAAACAAAGTTAGATAGTGTACAGTAGAGACCCAAAACAGAGCTTTCCCTGGGGAAAAGTGGATTTCTAAGCCTCAGCTGTTATGTTTAGTCTAGTTCTGAAATATATCAAGAAATACTACTTGGATAGCTTCAGCTGTGGTGGGCATTTGTGGCATTTTTTTTGCAGCTACTGATGATAGATTTTGGTCTCCGCTTATTATTGTTATGAGCTCAATTAACTGTGGGTTTTTGTTGTAGAACAGCATCTTGGTAGGGCTGGGAGTTTTAAATGGAAAGCAATCAGGAAATTAGTGTAGTAAGCAAGTTTACAAATTAATAGGTATACTATTTTTAAGTAGCCAAAAGACCAAGTTTGGTATTATTCCTGGCTATGTTATAAGATCTTCAATGAAGTGTGGCATTTAGGTCATATCTTGACTATAAAGTTGAGTAAAAATGTAGTGAGCTATAATTCTCAGTATATTGGCAGTATTGATAAAACTGACATTTATTTAGGGATGGTATCAGGCATGTTCTATTCTTTATACCATTTGATCATCCTGAAAGATTTACCAGTTTTATAAATCATACACCTAAGATGAGATGAAGGCCTCATTGGCCTCTGCAATTTTATACATCTGGTGAGTGACAGATTTGAGCATTAACTTTGGGATAGTTGCTTCCCATATCCATGATGTGGTGGACAGCAATAAGTAACTGATGGATAACTCTAGTGAACAGGTGATAATTTGGATGTATATATATATATATATATATATATATATATATATATATATATATATATATATATATATGTTTTCATCAAAGGTGATTGAATGCTGTACTGTAACTGGAATATCATTCAGTAAAAACAGTTGGATTAAATGCATCTCTTGTCACAACTACTAATATTTATAGCAAGTTAAGTTGATACCACTATATAATAAATTTTACAAAGTTACATTCATTTTTAAAAAAAAATATTTTATTTTATTTATGAGAGAGAGAGAGAATGGGCATGCCAGAGCCTTTAGCCACTACAAACGAACTCCAGATACATGTGCCCTCTTGTGCATCTGGCTTTCATGGGTCCTGGGAAATCAAGCCTGTGTCCTTTGGCTTTGCAGGCAAGTGCCTTAACCATTAAGCCATCTCTCCAGCCCTACACCATGCATTTTTAATTTATCACCAAGATGAACTGAAAATAGGAGAGCATTAGTACTTACTACTTTTTTAAAAAAATCATTGTTCCCAACTTCTACAAAATGTGAAAGTGAGATTTGGAAGACACCAGTAACTTCTTAAGATTAAAAGAACAGCAACAGTGGGTAGCAGTTAGAAGCAACATTTCTTGGCCCCAACCTTCTCTCTCCAATGAACCTTTCAAAAAAAATGTCTACAAATGCTCTGGAGGTTGCATCTCCATGAATGGAAAACTATACTGATGATGTTTGCATTTCTAACTGTCAGTAGTAATGCCAACAGATGCCATTCACCAGGAAATATCCTTATCACATTGTCTTTTATCATCTTTCTTGATTTTGAATCATAGTCAATAAATAGTGTTTACTGGGGGCTTATCATGATGTGAATATTCTATGAACAAGCAATTTGTATCTTTCTAGCTCACAGGTACCTACCTCCTAGTAGGACTAAATTAATATGTAGAAAAGAGATAGTCTGAAACCAACAACTAAACATATGAAATTACACTGAAAAATATGGAGAAAAGCATGTCTGATGTAAATTAATATTATTGGGCAGAATTATAGAGACTTGAAGCATTAACAAATAAATTGTAAATGTGAGTTTGTGTCAAGCAAGGTTTGCTAGTTTTCTAGAATGCTATAACAACCAACCAAAAACTTGCTCTGTAGCAAGAAGTCTGAGATCCAGCTTTTAGTCAGACCTCCTGACATCAAGGTGCCAACCAGCTGAAGTGCTTCATTTCACAACGTTTGGCAAGGCATGGTGGCTCACACTATAATCCCAGAACTCAGGAGGCTGAGACAGGAGGATCATTGCTAATTTCAAGATTGTCTAGACTACTCAGTGACTTCTAAGCAAATCTACATTCTAAAGCCCCTTTCAAAAAAATAAAGAAAGAAAACAACACAAAATGCCACCTCCATAAATTCCTTTCTTTATAGACCAGACATTGTGAGGAACTCTTATTCTTTCCTTGACTGGTTGCTGTCAACTTTCCCTAGCTTGTGGCCCTATCACTCCAATCTCTGGTTCTGTTGTCCCATGGACATATGAATGTGTATCATCTCTCCCTCTATCTCATTCTTTAAAAAAAATATTTATTTATATTTATTTATTTGAGAGCAACAGAGAGAGAAAGAGGCAGAGTGGGGGGGGGGGGAGTGCGAGCAAAATAATGGGCACACCAGGGCCTCCAGCCACTGCAAACCAACTCCAGATGAATGCGCCCCATTGTGCATCTGGAAAACATGGGTCCTGGGGAATCAAGCCTCAAACCAGGGTCCTTAGGCTTCACAGGCAAGCACTTAACAGCTAAGCCATCTCTCCAGCCTTCTATCTCATTCTTTTGGTGATATTTGCCACTGAGATTTGTAACCACTCGAATAATGTAGAACAATACCTTCATCTCTATCCTTAATTGTGTCCACAAAGACTCATTTCCCCTCAGTAGGTTATGGGGATTTGAAACATGGATTGATATTTATTATGCTACTGGTTACTCTAATACACAAACTTCTGTTTTTTTTTTTTTTTTTCTTTCTTTTTTCGAGGTAGGATATCACTCTAGCTCAGGCTGACCTGAAGTTCACTCTGTAATCTCTGGGTGGCCTTGAACTCATGACGATCCTCCTGCCTCACTAGTGCTGGTATTAAAGGCATGCCCCGCCACCCCAGCTTAATGCACAAACCTTGGTGAGCTCATTGGCCACATTCTTTGACTCTGGATTTGATGTGCTGGGAGAAATATCCAACAGATTCAGAGAGAGAGGAAATGGAGTTACTATGTCCACAAGTTCTGAAGTCATGTAATGAGTACCCTACTCACAAATCTCAGGCGCATAGTCATAACTAGGTCATTCCAGCAGCCCAAGCACTTGGTATCACCTGTGTAAATTCAGCATTGCAATGTTTTTCATTGCATACACAATGTATATTTTCAGTCTTGAAAGAAATACTTTGAAGTGGGCACTAACATTAGATTCATCTTCCTGGTATAGAAACAAGTCAACAAACATGTCCCATGTCCTCAATCAGAAGCTATTACTTGTTATCAAACTTATTTTTGTGCCTGTAACTGTTTACATTCAAGCATAACATTACCCAACTTAGTATATGGTCGAAGACACTAAAAGAGATATTGATGATAAATTTATATATGTACCTTAGCAGTTATAACTAAAGCATAATAGTAAAAATTTTAAAATGACAAAATTTCTTTATTATATTTGAGGTTTTCCAATTTTGTAGCTGCTTCTTTTTTTAAAAAATTATTTATTTATTTATTTATTTGAGAGCGTCAGACACAGAGAGAAAGACAGATAGAGGGAGAGAGAGAGAATGGGCGCTCCAGGCTTCCAGCCTCTGCAAATGAACTCCAGACGCGTGCGCCCCCTTGTGCATCTGGCTAACGTGGGACCTGGGGAACTGAGCCTTGAACCGGGGTCCTTAGGCTTCACAGGCAAGCGCTTAACCACTAAGCCATCTCTCCAGCCCTGTAGCTGCTTCTTGAATGTTCTCACCCTTATAAATTGTGTTTGGGTACATATTACTGATTCTTTTCCTAACTAAAAAAAAAAAAAAAAAAAAATCATTTGCTCAACAATATCAAAGAAACCATGAACAAAACCACAGGTTTTCACAAGAAAAACTGCACTTCCAATGTTTGTTTGGACAAAAGTGATAGTAAACAACATGGAATCACTTTTTCATTACTTCTTGATGCTCACATGTGACCTCTTGGCATGATGCAAGCTTGTGCTATTTCAGTTGGCTTAGTCATTCTTTGTGTTTATTTAAGAACTGCCTAATGTTTATCACTAAGTATAGGTTACTGAATTGAATAATTATGACTTGATTTTATGCTGATATAATTTAAAAATAGAATGAGTAAGAAAAGCATAATAGTTTGAAGCAAGAGATTTTAAACTTATTACACTATTTTGCAGCCATCTTTGTATTTTACTGGAGATTTTAATCAAGATCATACATTTCACAGTGTTTGATTAGAATATAAAATTTGTACTTCATTCTGAAATTCCCTTGCAACCAAGTTATTTGATCTGGAATAATGGGTGAAGCACGCATTTGGAATCAAAGAACCTTGGTTATCACATTGCCCTGTTTGCTTATTCTCTGACCTTGAGTCATTTCTCTGTTTGAGTCTCTGTCCATTCCTTGGCAAAATGAAATCTTCATATCAAACTGAGCCTAATGGCAGAGAAAACCCACAGCATGCGGATGGAGTACGTACAATGCAAAGAGAGAATACAATATGATAAGCTGCAGGCATTTCAGACTTCAGGATAAAATGGAACACGTTGAGGTCACCCTCGTCATGCCCTGCTGCTTTGCTGAGGTGGCCTCTCATTTGTTAGCGGTGTGAGAGCGAAAGAGCCTAAGTGGAAAATGTCAGCTAAGCATCCCATTCTAAGAGATTGGGCAACATCTGCAGACAGTGAACTTACCACACTTGACATGACATCTGAAATGTCGTGAGTTCTCCGTGCATCTGTACAGAGCTTTAAAGAACCCAGAGAGACGCTCCCCCATTTTCCTCTTGCCTTCTCTCTTTGTTCCTGTTCCTTTCTTATTTGCCCTGTAATTCCCTATGCTCATCACTAGGCTGGATAATAGGCCACAAAACTTCCAAAACCATGGGGGAAAATGTAATGAGCGTTGAGAACCTCAGCCAGGAGCATACATGCAGGGATGAGCTCAGTCTTGCTTCACTTGAAACCACGAGTCTTCAGGAGTCCCCTGAAGAAAGCCTTTCATCACTATTTGAGTCACTGAACATCTTTTCTCTAGACCCTTATGAATTAGTGCAGGACCACAATGAGACTCGAGACTCCCACAAGGAACTTTAGTAAAAATGCCCACAGGATGAATACCACTGGGTAGTAAAAAGAAAGGGGTTAGTCAGCTATAGAAGTTAGGCTTTCAGTGACCTACCCATCCCCATATGGGATTCACTTTCCTGAGGAGCCACCATCGTGAACACAGTGGCTTTTATCAGCTTAGGGCTGTTCCTTAAAAACAGAGACTTGGTCTGTTATACCCCCATTCATTGGAGTGAGAGAGTGCCTGAATAGGGAACACGGCATCAGGCACACAGTGGTTGTTCTTCCCAATGTGTTTCCTCTCACCTTTTATACTTCCCTCCAGGATGTGTTTTATTAACCCTCTTTATGATTGCCAAGTCCACCAAGGTGGCACTCTTGACCTCAGCTTGAATTTGACAGCCTCTAGGCTTTTCCTTCTAGTCACCGTTGTCGCTTCAATAGTGTTACTTTCTATGTTTCCCTTAGAATTAATTCAAGTATCTGCCATGGGCTCAGGCCCTAGTCAGGAATTCTGAGAGATACCTACTTTATTCTTTGGCTTGTCAGGGAGGAAGGAGTGACTGGTAGAATGCTCATTTTGTCTGTGCAGTTGTTGGGTTGATTTTTGCTTCCTTGTCAGGAAAGCCCTGCCCAGGAGAAGCCTAAGGTAGTTGACAGGGAGGAGGCTGAATCACCTCTACTGTTGCCGAGGCCTTAAGCAAAGGAGTGTGACATCAGCCCTTTTTGAGATTTCCTTCCTTCACCTTTGGAAAACTGTCTCCATGTTTACATCTTTTCAGTCAAGTTTAGCTTGATTTGATTCCCTTTTAATGGAGACACTTGATTCACAACATTTGGTGACTTTCATTTTGGGAATTGAGAGGTAAATGAAACAAATATCTTCATTTAAGTTGTTTATAACCCTGTTATATCCAACATTACACAAGCATTGATCTCAGCTAGTTCACCCATTTTTCACTTATCCTTATTCACTATCTTTTCCTTCCCCTCCCTTAACACTCCAAAATTTGCTCCTTTTCTCATCTTAGCATTCCTGTTCCTCTCCAAAGAGCTTTACCTTCTATATTACCATAAAATGTACACATTCCATTTTTATCACTTTCATGTCATCTGCATAATATTTTCCTTCCAGAATTATAGGAGTTATCCCTATGGACATGGAATAAATCTTTGTCCTGGACTCTTATTTTTATTTTTTATATCTATCTGCTACTTGCTACCCTCTGATCTTTATCTCCCCATTACAGGTTTCCTATGGATTTTTCTCTTTTTCCCCCTTATTTTATAATCCCTGAGACTTGAAGAAGTTTATATTGGTCTCCCATTTAGGCTTTTAAATTCAACAGCCCTCCATGCTCAACCTTCTTACTAGTTATAAATCTCTGCAATTACTACTGTCCACAGCAAAAAGGAGCTTCTCTTTCCAAATCTGATGGCAGCACTAATCTGTGGGTGTACACTTATTTCTAGAGGGTAATTTTATGGGTATTCCATGCCCGTTAATGAAACAATAGCAGTGTATTCCCCACCAGGGCCTATGAACTTCACTGTCATTAGCTTATGACCAAGTTTATAGTACCAGCTATGGTGCAGGACGGAGTAGTTATCAACTTTAATCAGAAGGCAATTGACTATCCCTAGTACCGACTTGTCATTATTGCATCAGTGGGCACATCCTGGCCACGTAGCAGTGTACACGCATGGTGAATGCCTGAGTGAGGCCTGATGACAGCTCTCCTCTAGAGACACGAGTAAGACCCACGAGCACTATGAGAACTTGTCCGCAGGGAGGGGGCTTTCAACCCAGTTCCAGCTGGATTTTTCATTTGACCAAAGTATGTGGTATCATCAACAATAGGATCTTGCCATCTTGTTCTGGTGGGCAACAAATGAGCCTGGAAACTGCTTGTATCATTTTTTGGGGGGGAAGGGGTTAGGGGTCTCTGGGGCATTCCCAACCTATCTTTCATAGGAAGCTCCATACTGACAGAGAGATTGTTTCTGGGAAGAGCATTCTCCAGCCACATAGTGAGCTTTTGTTTAAACTTTTTCCTATCTCTGCTAATAATTTTTAGGATTCATTTTATGTATGATTTAAATTCTTTATGTTCCTCAAATAATTTTAATTTTACTGGCTTTTCCCCCTTCCACAGTCAATATTATCACATCTTATAAAAGTTTTCTTCTTTAAACTTCATTTGAATATGAATCCCTTCATATATGCCTCCTAGAAATTTCTGTTTTTCTCCATATTAAGCTTCTTGCTAGCCTCCTCTATGACACTATCTTTATTTCATTTTGTTTTCCTCACATTCCCTTATTTCTGCTATCTGAAAATAAAAATAGAATTTTCCTTTGTCTATTTCCTATGTAAGTTTGCCCCTATGCGTTTATCTTTGTCTCTTTTCCTTTCTTGTCAAGCAGGTAAAAATATGTCATGGAGGTGGGATAGAAAGACTAAAGAAGGAAGAAAGGAAGGTAGGGAAAAAAAGGAAGAAAATAGGGAAAATATTTCATTTGAAAGTATTTAATCATGGGAATAAATTCTATTTTCTAAGCTGGGATTTTTCCTTCTTCAGATATTTTAAAAACTTTACCATTGTGGACTAAGGAGTCTTACTTTAGACGTCAAGAGAGTTACAATACTTCCTTGCAATTATGGTCAAATTTTGAAAGATCTTTTCGCAGTCCTGGGGATTAAGCCCACAGGACTTTCACAAGCTAGGCAAACACTCTACCACTGAACTACATGTCTGGCCATGGTTCTTTCTAAACACAAAGGAAGAAACTTCAGCTAGCTTCTGCCTGTGGTGGCAGCTGCATTGTTTTAAAGTCCCTGGTGAGGAGACATTTAGATGAAACAGTAGCAATTTTGGAGCCCCAAAGAATTGTTCACTGAACTACATGTTCTAATTGGCAAGTGGAACACATACTGTACTGCCACAAGATGAATAGCATCATGATCACATCATATCACAGCCCTGCCATTATCGAAACCAGGCCCTTTCATGTCGAGAAACATTCATGGTAACAAACCACTTGCAGCTTCACTACAACTGCAGTTTTGACTGACCTAGCTGTTAGACTCCACATGAATTGAACACAGACAAGCCAATACTTTTAGAAAATTCATTTGACCTGAGCACTTTTTAACAGTTTTGGTATAACCAGCTTTGTATCTTTCTTAAAGAAACAAGCATTAGTTTCCCAAAGTCAGTTTTCTACATTGGAAGTTATATATAGATTAAAATGTTATTTTGGGTGGGGAGATGGCTCAGTGGTTACAAGGTACTTGCTGGCAACGTCTCCTGGCCAGGGCAGGATTCCACAGCAGCCTTGTAAAGCCAAATGCAATGCAGTAGGTGGCAAATGTATCTAGAGCTCGGTGGCAGTGGTAAGAGGCCCTGGCATGCCTGTATACCCATGCACACTCTCTCTATTTCTTTCCCTGAACACAAATAAATGTATGCAATATTTAAAATAATTAATTTCATTGTCATAAATATTTTAATGATATGAAATATGTAAATATAACACTATTTCTTTTTAAAATATTTATTTATTTTTATTTTTTAAATTTTTTGTTTATTTATTTATTTGAGAGCAACAGAGAGAAGGAGGCAGAGAGACAGAGAGAGAGGGAGAGAGAGGGAGAAAGAGAGAGAGAGAGAGAGAGAGAGAGAGAATGGGCGTGCCAGAGCTTCCAGCCTCTGTAAACGAACTCCAGATGCGTGTGCCCCCTTTGTGCATCTGGCTAACGTGGGTCCTGGAGAATTGAGCCTTGAACCAGGGTCCCTAGGCTTCACAGGCAAGTGCTTAACTGCTAAGCCATCTCTCTAGCTCAAATATTTATTTTTTTGAGGAAGAAAGACATACATAAAGAGGAAGACAGGGTGTGGGGCACACCAGGGCCTCTTTCTACTTCAAAGGAATTACAGATGCATCTGGATTTAAGCGAGTATCAGAGGGAATCAGACCCAGCTCATCAGGATTTACAAGCAAGCACCTTTAACAGCTGAGCCATCTACCCAGACTCCTATTTCTTATTTTCAGTGTGAGCAAGAGGAAAGAACTTGTAGGAAGTGCTTAGCTCCATCTTCTGATATCAGAGTAGTCCTTTCTCTTCCACAGTGTCCACTTCTCCATTTTACTTATATCTTGCTAGTTCACGCATTTGAGCCTATCTCCCAAAGTCTTTTGCACTTAAAAAATATGTTTTAGAATGCAAATTTATAAAATTATTCCCCTTCATCTTTAGCAAGTAGTCTTATGGTTTAACATATTTGCTCATCAGTACTTAAAAAGACTTCCAAGAAGAACTTTCCTGCTTTATACTTATCCTTATCCAGCAGTAAAGAACAAAAAGGGTGTTGGTTCAACTCCTTTTATTAGAATAAAAAGAAATTTATGAGGAAAAAATCCCTTTTGACTTTTTTTTTAAACAGAGGCACACAGAAAGGCAAATGGTATTTCAATTTTTTCAAGGGCTTTTCAAAATGAATTTAACTTTATTATACTTGTTTAAGATACTAACTTTGGGAAATAAAGCACATCTTGATGATTTTTCAAAAATGTAGTTTAGTTTACAAAAATGTAGTTTAGTTCTGTGCCAATCAATTCTTTTTTCATAAACCATGTTGGCCTCCTGGCCCAAGTCATTCTGGACATTTTCATATGAGCCTGTGTGGAACCCTTTTTTTTTTTTTTAACTCCTGCTCAATGTATGTCTCATTTATTATTTTACAGGAAGTATTAGTGATTGCAACTGTAACAGGCAATGATTTGACTATTCAATAAATCTTTTCATTTTCATGTAGAGGGAGAGGTAAAAAAAAAAAAAAGAAGAAAATCTTTCTCTTGAGCATCTGAACTACCACTCTTAAACTCCATTTCTTTTGATGAGCCAAGTATTACCAGGAGAAGTTCCTTTGATTTCTCAAGTAAATATAACTGCAAATTTGGTGCTCACTTTCTCAGGTCACCCTTGTCAACAGCTTCTCCCAGCCCCTCAAGTAAACTGAGTGGCCATCCGTACAAACTTACTCTACAACATAGATTGAAGAAGAAAGGAAGACAAGCAAAAGTCAGAGCAAGCTTCTGCATGTCATGTAGGCCATTCAGTGGGCGCTGGGTAAAAGTGGCTCCTGTCTCGTTCCTGGTCAGACAGCAATTCTACATGCAGTCTTGCAGCCTACTTAGTATCTTTCTGAAAAGTTTAATTTGAATATGTAAGGAGTGAAAAGTCTGTTTTGACTAATTAGTATTTCTAAAGGAAGGGAAGATGGTTCATGAATTTTCTTTCTAAAAGAATTAGAACTATAGTCAGGGCTTGGACCTTTGTCCTGAAGATGCCAGTTAGAGAAATTAGTTGTTGTTGTTTTAGTCCATGACGTTTGATCACAGTGCATCCATTTTGACCTGCAGAAATAGAGTATCCTTGGAAAGTGTGTAAATAAATAAAGTAGGCTATATTTCAGTACCATTGCATTTTCAAAAGCAGGTGACAGACTTGGTCCATAAGTGTATCAATCATAATGTATTTTCCATTTAACACACACATCTTTCTTTTAGCTGATTCCTGACCAAAGTTGTAACATAAGCAGTTAGGTTGAATTAAGTGTATTTACATTATGTAATTGTATTAGCATTATGAGCCCTTTAAATAAAAGATGAAATTGGCTCAAAGAAATGAAATATGATCAGGAATGAATTTAGGACTTTCTTAAGTCAGTGCTAATATTATTTTTAGTTATATAATAACTTGTTTGATTTACAGCAATACCTATATAACATGCAATTAATGCTTATAAGCTATGAAAATGCTTTATACAATGATTATAGATAATTATGTCTGTATATAACATGTTGTACCTATGAAGAAGTTCTGTGATTAATAATAAATGCAGAAGTATTTGTTGGTTGTATTTAGAGATTATATTTGTTTTATTTTAGTGTCCATAATACAAAGTCACTTATGATTATAATGTAAAATTGTCATAGATGGAAAACTAAATTATGTATTCTATCCATTTCATTTTGCAATAATCTTACGACTTACTGTTGTACCATGTGTTTCAATGGACTATTAGTGAAAAATAAACATATTATTTTTACTTATTTTTAGTTTAATATTTTATCACTAAATACCTCAAAATAAATGTGTGGTCTAAGACTACATTCTGAGCATTAATGTGAAGAATGCTTTGGCTGCTATCTAAACCAAAGGAAAAATATATTTTGACTTTTTTCACCTTCTAATGCTAGTGTTGAAAAAAGGTTCCGTTTTCTACAATAAGACAAAAGCAAACTCTAGGATCTCATATGTCCTGCTCAACAAAATTTTCACACATGCAAAACTTTTACTGAAATATTTCTCTTATCATTCCTACCTAGCATTCCTATTTTTTTTCAGTTAATTTTTAGGGATATAACTTCTACAGTGAGGGCAATTAATGTTTCCTGCTTTCTGCTCTGGTGCTTAAACTCTCCTCCAGCATCAGCTACACATTTACGGAGAAAAAAACAGTAGACATCTGGAGGTAGAGGCAGAAGAAGCAGAAGTTCGAGATCACCCTTGGCTACGTAGTTTAAGGCCAGCCTGGGCTGCCCTAGACCTTGTCCTTAACAAGAGAAAAATAAGGAAGTTGATATCTGACCCACAGCATGGGAGAAGAGGCACACCTCACTACCTAATCATTTGCTGCCTGAGGAGGCAATGATGCCTCCATCCCCACCAGAGATGATTAAGAAGTATTGGTAAGTAAAGCTGCTTCCCATGGTTTTAGCAGGATCAGATATGTGGCTCTGTACAGCGTACTTGCTTTCCACACACTATGAGTGACTTAAACAAGTCAAACTGGTTAGGTCCCTACCAACATGGGACAGAAGCCTCTCTAGACCATTTTTGATGGATTTTTATTTATTTATTTACTGATGGAGAGAGAGAGAGAGAGAGAACAGGTGTGCCAGGGACTTTAGCCACTGCAAATAAACTCCAGACTCAAATGCCACTTTGTGCATCTGGCTTATATGGGTTCTAGAGAATCAAACCTGGGTCCTCAGGCTTTGCAGGTAAGCGCCCTAACCATTAAGCCATCTCTCCAGCCTTCTAGACCATTTTTAAAATTTTATTTATTTATTTTTTTAATTAATTAGTTTTCTTTTCAGCAAATGCAGGCAGTTTGGTGCCATTGTTTAGGCTCATCCATGACCTACCCCCTCCCAATGGCCTCTCCTTGTTGATGTAAACGGGTCACACATTGTGGAGTTAGCCCACAGTTATTGGTACGATAAATATCTCTGCATATCATGACCTGGCATGTGACTCTGACATTCTTTCCGCCCCCTCTTCGGCAAAATTTCCCTGAGCCATGTTGGATTCATTTTTGGTCTGCTTCAGTGATGACGTGTTGGGGGCCTCTGGGGCTCTGGCTCTCTGATTTGGTAGGAGTTGATTTTTCTCTGCGTTGATCTCCTTCCTCTTTGTGCTGGTATCCGGTTCATCAGGAAAACAGCACCCTTGCTTGTTTCGCCAATTTTCCTTAGTTTCAGTCGGGCCCCTTTTGAGGTATGATGGGGCAGCTCTCTCCTTAGGATCTGCATTTATCTGAAAAAGAGAAGCAGATTCTCCAAGAGTAAGTTCTTCTAGACCATTTTTGAGGTCTATCATCTAGAAAGCAAATACTGCATGCTGTATTATAGGTAGGCCTACAAAGCCCTAGTTGTATATATAAGTGGTTGTTACTGAGTTTAACACAAGTCTCCACATCTAACCATAAGAATTAAAATAATACTTATCATTGTAAAGTTTGATATCACTTCCAATAAGTACAATGTTTAATAAATGTGTCTTCAGTTGTTTTATCACACGGTGTGCAACAAATCACAATATTCTGCAGCCACAAGTTATATGCATAGTTTGAAGAAGCTATTGATCAGGTAGTGTAATCTTTAACTAGCAAATCAGACATAACATATTACATCTCACTAAAATAACATTTGGCTGACAGACATTGGTGGTGCTGTTTGATACAAAATGTCTGAACTTCCTCTTCAGAAGACTAGACCCATCAGCTAAACATGCCAATAGGAACATTAAAACAAAATGTATCCAAACTAACAAGGGAAAACAGTGGGGCATGAGGAGAGCAACAAGGATTGAGCACATTGTTATATAAACCAACACCACAGTTCCCAAACAGTTCTCAAAATGAAGTTAGCTGCATTAAATCAAAGGAGTTTAAAAATAAGGCTTTGGAGGTGGGGAGGACAGGAAGGAGGCTCTCATGGTACCAACATGGATGTGTACACACTGTGTACATAACTAATTAAAAAAATACAAAAAGTCAATATTTACCATTTTATAATCTTTGAACTTTGTAGAGAAGGTGAGAAACTGTTGTAGTACAGCTGCGCACAGTGCAACTCAGGCAAATTTGTTTTGTCTCACTTGGGTCCAGATCTCAAATTCATTGTGTGAGAGAAGGGTGGAGACTGCTTGAATGGAGTTCTCTGGATTTTAACATTGCATGTCTCTGCGCCGCCAGCTGTTATTAAAGGGCCCATTCATTTTTTTTGTGAATTTCAGCTACCATCCTTATGAAAGACTCTTCCACATTTGTTGTGATCTTATCACTGGTTTCCAAAAATGGAATTTCAAGGAAATCATCAAGATCCTAAGAGAATAATTAGGCTTAATAACCACTGGAAAATCTTGTACATTTGGTTCACTTCCACCGTCATAGAATAAGGAACGATTGAGTTCATTAGTTTTTAAATGTTAAGGTGAAAAAAAGAAAAAAAATTAAGGTGGTTGTTGCCGCTGGATGAGTCCAAACCTGTACCTAACTAAAATCCACCTAAAACACAAACTTTGAACATCTCTTTGCTTTTGTAAAGTCTGACACTTTCTTTGTGGTCAGATCACATTAGTTGCCTACCAACGACTTGTTGATGTTTTCACTGGCATAAAGATCAATTTCCTGCAGACAGTGTTTAACATTATTGAAGAGGGCTCATGATCTGTCACATCATACATTACTATGATTGCATGTGATCCTCTGTAATAACTGGAGGTGATAGTTATAAATGTTTCATGACCTGCTGTGTCTTATAATTGAAGCTTGATTGCATTCTTATCTACAGTTCTTAGTTTGAAATCCATGCCAATTGTGCTGATATAGTTCTTTTATTGGCTTTTCTATCATTGTATTTCAGGGGAGTAAAACTTGTCACATGGCAATTCTAGGATCCTAGGGAGTGCGCCACTGAGTAGTTGAAGTTGTAAGTCATATAATAACTTACCTGCCATAGTCCATTAGTAGAAACAGATTGTGCTTCTCAATGACAGAAATATAATGGATTGGAAGTCATGTTTTAAAACTTCTACAGCCAGTAAAATGATAAAGAAACTGTAATAGGGATGATATGAAGTCATTGTAAAATATATCTCCATCCATTATTGTACATCTATTTTTTGATTATATATATATGTGTGTGTGTGTGTGTGTGTGTGTGTGTGTGTGTGTGTATGGTATTCAGTAGATCAAAAATTTAAATATTTTATATACACAGACACATATATCCTAATATATTGCTCCCTCTCTCTCCCAATATCCTCCTTCTCTCTTGCCATATATATATATATATATATATATATATATATATATATATGTGTGTGTGTGTGTGTGTGTGTGTGTGTGTGTGTGTGTGTGTGTGTGTGTATGATCAAAAATAGATATATAACAACAACATATGGAGATATATTTTAGAATATATATAGTATAATAATTTAACATGACAAAAAGGTTTTATGATATTTTAAACTTTAATTTCAGAACTCATGAATCTATGAGTGAAACAGCATAGGATTAGAATGGGAGAAATACAAGTAGAGATAAAAATAATTGAATGAGGTCAGTTGAATGAGATATTGGCAAAAGATTAAGTGAAAGCTCATAAGCATGCTCGTTTTAGAGTTATTTCTAGTAATATTTTTCTTCTCACATGTCTTATTAATTTGTTTTCTGATGCTATAGAGAGAGACAATCTCCATCTAGCTAGAGGGTCTGAGGCTCTAGTGAAGATCTTACCAAAGTGCCTTGAAAAATGCATTAAGAAAATGAAAGAATGAGCTTCCCTGCACCCAGCAAATTTAAAAAAAAAAGCTTCACTTTAACCATTCTTCTATAAGGCTGGCACAGGTAGCTTCTTAGGTCACACTGATATGTTGAATGGCTTCTACTTTCTCTGTAGATTATTACAGGAAAGGAATTCTTCAGTCAGGTTCATTTGACATGGATCACTTCACTATCACTAGTTTGACAGTCATTACTATCTTCTGAAGCTCAGGCCTTATAGTAAAACTTTTTATTTTTGAAATGCTATTTTTTTCAATTGTCTGGATTGCCAAAGAACCTGGATTCGATTCCCCAGGACCCATGCATGCCAGATGCATAAGGTGGCACATGCTTTGGGAGTTTGTTTGCAGTGGTTAAAGACCCTGGTGTTTATATTCTCTCTCTCTAAAATAAGTAAAATAAAAATAATAATTAAAAAAAAAACAGTTGTTAGGAGTGAAGACAGCTTTTAAAGACCCAACTTTCACTATGTAAAACTGCAGCCTGGTCAGTCTCCTTGGCTATTGGCTTTCTCAGAGCCCCTTTAGTACTACAGCATAGGGAGTAAAGAATGGATCTCATATAAGATACAGAAGTGAGTTCGAGCCCACCTCCACCACTCACTGGCTGTTTACACTTAGCCCTTTCAATCACCTTTCCAAACCTCAGCTTGCATCTATCAGTGGGGTTGCTGCTAATACATACAAAATGTTGTTAGGATCCTGAGAGATCATGTCCTAAGCATAGTGCCCGGGTAATAAGTGCTCATCCTCATTCCTTTCCTCCTTCTTCAATTGGGTTTATAAGTAGCATATGACCTTGTTATTAATTTTGATATCAACAATGGACTTTATGTTTTTGGTCACATGAATTTTTATCATTTATTTTTTGAGGGAATTTAATCTGATGTACATATTGGTGCTGCAGAAGGAGTAACAAGGTGATAAATATTACACGTAAAATAGATAATCTTTCATG
The DNA here is from genome assembly GCF_020740685.1 of Jaculus jaculus. NCBI lineage: Eukaryota > Metazoa > Chordata > Mammalia > Rodentia > Dipodidae > Jaculus > Jaculus jaculus. The sequence goes on from NC_059103.1 coordinate 191,560,925, forward strand.
CTGCAATGGGTTAGTTTCTCTGTTATAATGTGATATTCTGCAATTATTTTAAGGAGGGTGGTCATGTCACGTTGCTTTGATTTTAATGAGGTCAGTTCTGAAGGTAGAACCCTTTGAGGGCTCCTTTATTAAGCACCCACCCCAGCTGTTTTACGTTCTGCAGGTGCTATGTAAATGTCAAATATTAATGTTTTACTATCTAGTAAAAGAAATGAAATAAGAGCTTTGTTGCTTATTTCAAAGGCTGCAGCTAAGAGTGGGGCATTGTCCTCTTGGTTATTCAGCTGCAGAGTTATTTTGCCTTAAAATCTACAGCGAACAGACATGCCAGGCACGCTGTCATGTCAGTAATAAAAGCTCACATGAGTAACATTTAGAGTGTGCCGATTAAACACCAGGACCTGCTCAGAACTCTCTTCATGGCTCGTCACCAAACCTTGGAAGATGGGTAATAGCCTTAGCTTCCCATGGTAGACAAAGAAAATGACATTTTCAAGTGTTACAAGCCTGACGGGACAACAAGACAGGAAGTGACTGAGTAGAAAATTAAATCCAAGTAGGATATATTGTTTTTTTTTTAAATTAGTTATGTACATATGCAGTGTGTAAACAGTCATGTTGGTACCATCGTTAGCCTTCTCCCTGTCCTCCCCCCTCTGAAGGGACCCTCCTTGTTGGGGATTGTGGGTTGTGCCTTGTGGAGGCAGCCATCAATTATGGGGAAGAGGCAATGTCTCAGTGCATATTGTTTCAACTTGTGGCTCTAACAATCTTTCTGCCCCCTCTTCTACAAATTCCCCTGAGCCATGTTGGGTTCGTTTTAGGTCCACTTCAGTGATGAGCTCTTTGGAGCCTCTGTGTCTCTGGATCTCTGATTTGGTAGGAGCTGAGTGTTCTCTGTGTCTATCTCCTTCACCCTTGTGCTGGTACCAGGTTCACCAAGAAAGCAGCACTCTTTCTCATTTCCCTAGTTACTGTATGGTTTTAGCTGCGGCCTTGGTGAGGTGCAATGGGCTGATTCTCTCGTTAGGCTCTGCGTCCATCTGAAAAAGAGAAGCAGATTCTGCATCCCAAAGTGAAGTCAGCACTGGATAAATGTGATAACCATTATTATTTTAGAGAGAATTATAATAGGTGTGGGCTTTCTTGTAGCCCAAGATTGGTGGGAGTTTGATATTGGAGAGCAGACTTATTCTTTGGACATGGTTCTGACTTGTTTCCCAGCTCCAGAAATGGGTTCCATTTTACTGAGCAGATGGATTAGTCAATTCAAGAGCAGTTGGTTTCCCACCATGGCTGTGTGCTGCTATTGCACTTGGGTGAGCATCACATCAGGTTGTTTACTGCTGAGTAACTTAGACCAGGAGTTGCTTATACAGATGTTGGTCATTTTTCCCCAGTTGCTCATGGAGTACCTTCTGTCACTAGACAAGCTGTCTGGGGACTGACTCTCTTCCAAATCCCAGCCAGGTCTCTCCATGTTCCGTACCAGCAGCATATGGTATCTTTGGTAGTATGGTCTTACCATTAACCTTTGCTGGCTTTGCTGGGTAAACAAGTACTCTGACAGAAATCTGTTTTATTTTGGGAAACCTTGTACATCTGTCTGATCAACAGTTCATTATGGATGTTAACCACATGCTGGTACTGGCAGTTACAGGCCAGTGCCAAGGGAAAAGATGCAAGGAAAAGATAGGTAATGTAAAAGAGAAAAGGAGAAGAGAGAGAGAGAGAGAGAGAGAGAGAGAGAGAGAGAGAGAGAGAGAGAGAGACAGACAGGAGAAGATTAAGGTTAGTCTTCATCATGCCCGCTCCAGGGCTCATTGAATCAGGTGTTCACTCTAAGGACCTGATGAAGGCTCAACCTTTTAGTCTGTCTTTTAGGATATAGGAATTTATGGTACCATTTTCATTTGGGTCCAGTTTTGTGTTTTCCCCTACCATTATTGATTTTAAAGACTGTTAGTAAGGGCTGGAGAAGATGGCATAGAGGTTAAGGCATTTGCCTGCAAAGCCAAAGGACCTTGTTTCCATTCCCCGGGACCCATGTAAGCCAGATGCACAAGAGGGCACACTCATCTGGAGTTCCTCTGTATTGGCTGGAGGCCTTGGCATGCCATTTCTCTCTCTACCTTTCTCTCTCTCTCTCTCTCAAATAAACAAATTAAATTAAATTAAAAGACTATTAGTGAACCAAGAGTTACAGAGAAAGATGGTACCTGGGGACACTGGGTCTCTGACCACTAAAGGGAGTGACTACTACCTAGGTAAGGGAGGGCTATCACACAGAAATGAAAACCCAGTGATGCTAGAAATTCTGAATTCTTTATAAGTACGTATTTGCAAATCATGCATATGAAGAAAGTGGGCAGAAAACTGGAAAGTCAGTCATTTACTAATAGAAGACGTACAAATGGTCCATGCAAATATGGAAACAAAATTGAACATCAGTAATAACTAGCCAAAGGAGATGTGACCAGTTAAAAATGTATAGGAGGGTGGGGAGGGAGGGAATTACCATGGGATATATTTTATAATCATGGAAAATGTTAATAAAAATTAAAAAAAAAATAAATAATAAATAAATAAATGTATAGGATAGGGTATACTCTATGTGTGTTTTACATAGCGCATATATATATGCATATATGTATACATGTGTATATATATATATATATATATATGTATATATTTGCATATGTATGCAGATGGCAACTCTTTGCTCATGCATGTGGAGGTCAGAGTACAATGCTGATGACCTCTATTGTAAGTCTTGCTTTGTTTCCTTGAGAAAGAGTCTCTCACTGAATGTTTTACTTCCCTCTTTAGTCATTCTGGATAACCATAGAGACAACCCCTTTACTATCTCTGCCCCACTACTCAGAACTGAGTTACAAGTATGCATGCTCATGCCAGGCTTTCTACTCAGGATCTGGGAATAATTGTGTAGCAAGTGTTCTTACTTGCTGATCTACCCTTCCAGGCCTGAGATGTGACTATACACCTGTCAAAATGTATACCTTCCAGAGGACCAAAGTCAAGTGTTTCAGAGGATGTGGTGAAAAGGAAACCCCTGTGTGTTGTTGATGAAAATGCCAACTAGGGCAGACATTATGGAAAATACACGGAGTTACTCAAAACTTCACAGTACAACTGCTATGCATCCCAACAGCCTCATGTTTGAGTGTGCATCCTAAGGATATGATACGTGTGTGGCAAATATATGCCTGTACTTTCATGCTATCACAGCGTTATTCACAGAAGACAAGATGTAGTCTCCACCTAAGTGTCTATAATGGCTAAGTAGACAAAGAAAATGTGTTTTACATTATGTGTGAATATAGGTTTAGCCTTAGAACAAGGAAAATTCTATAATCTGTGACAACTCAGAAAACATAGAGTATATTGAATTAAGTGAAATAAGCCAAACACTAAAAAGGTAAATATTTCACATTCTCACTTATATGTAGAATATGTAAAAGTGTAACTCATACTTAAGCAAAGGAGATGACCAGTCACACCAAGCTTGGAGTAAGAGGAGGTTTGGGGATGGTTTGGTCCAAGGATATAAAATCTTGGTGGGACAAGAAGATTAAGTTTGAGACATATACTCTACCACATAGCGATTATAGTTAATGATTGTGTATTATATAAATTACTAATCTGGAAAATTTGATGTGTTTTCATCTCAAAAGAATACACTCAGCAATACGTATTTGAATTATCCTGGTTTAGAAAGTTCAGGATCTACATATATTTCTTTTTATGCATTAAACAAAACAACAGGAAAGAAACAGAAATGACATATTAAATTGCACATATTTGTGGAAATGGTGATTTTTAGTTATAGAACAATTTTCCTTGGTCACAGAGACTGGGAATTCTTCACTGAGCAACTGATTTTTAAACTGAAGTCTACAATCTGAAGATTAAGCATAAACATGGGAAAGTGATATTGAAAACCTCCTTATAGAAAAAGGAACTCTCGAGTGTCTTGAGGAAGGAGAGGTAGGATAGCCAAGGCCTAAAGCAAGCTCACTGGACCTGGCATGGAAATGATGAAGTAAACAGATAGAGTGCACCCAAGTAATTTAAAAGTCTACTCTGGAATTTTTCAGCTATTATTTCAACAATAAATCTTTGCCTAATTTAATTTCCAGATTTAGCAGCCATATTTGCTTTGATCAATTATTTAGCATATTTCTGTTTATGATATACTTTTGTGAGGGCAAACACTGTTTCAGACTGATCCATGCCATTCCAATGATGAGTTTATTTAAATAAACAATATGGAATTCACAAAGTTCCTAACAATGACATATGAATGACTGATACTTGGGAAACACAGAACTGTGACTTAGCTGTCTTATCAAATGATGACAAAGCACAAAATGAAGTGCCCATGGTGTCCATCCAGGCTTGTCCTAATGTTAGAGACTGTTTAGTCTAGCAAGACTTTGTTATGGGCCCTTTCAAACAATGTTATCTGGTCTTTGACAAAATGCATCCATATTTTAATCCTTTTTGATCCAAATACAGTGGTCTCTCTTGTTTTGTTTCAGACATGATGGCCAAGATTCCCCACGGGTGGTCCTCACAACCTTGGCTATGCTCATTGTTTCACATTAAATGGAAAGATGGGACACTAAGGGGCCAGAACAGTGTTTCAAATATTGTTGTATTGATAATGATATGCCTTACTCAAAAGTCCTATTGCATACTTGGGCAGAAACTTACCTAAAGACATAGGGTTACTGTGAGGAAGAATTCTATTTAAAAAAAAAACAAAAACACGGCTTTTAATGCATGGGATGTTAGAATTCATGAAAAACTTAATTTCAATTCATCCAATGTACAAATAAAATGCTTGAGATCCAGGGAAAGCAATTTATCTAAAGGTACACACTTAGCTCAAGTAGAGTAAAATAGGTTTGGTCCTCAATAACGAATTTAAGTCATTCACCCTTGAACTATGATGCATACACAACTACATTCCTGTGGCAAGAAAGGACTACCACTGGAATTTTCACCATCTTTTTTTTTCAGGGGGGGTGGTCTTTTGTCCAGTGATGGAGACACCAGTAACTTTTTCACAGCTGTAATTATTTAATTCTTTTATTTGGATATTCTTTTTCATAAGCAGGAAATGCCTGAATCAAAATTGCCTGTGATGCAGTTTGTAACCAATTGGTAATGTGTGATAATAACAAAGACATACGTCACTGTAAAAACTTGAAATAAGATTCATGGAGCAAGTGATTAGACTCACTAATAAAGGGTTCTTTGTGTCACTGATGAAAACACTTTTGTTCCTTCATTTGCAAGTTTTCCTTCTGCATTAGAAAGTGACTCTAATATGCCAAGCCTCTCTTTGTAGCCAACTCTTCATTCCAGTAAGAAAATTCATGGGCTCTTCTGTTGTGATGATAACGTACGGATGTCCTTTGTAGTTCTTTATTTCACCATGTCTGAGAGCCAGGTGACTTCCATCTGTGTTGTTGTTCAGCTCAAACAAGCTGGGTACATGCTCCATGCTGGACACTGCCTCCTGGTTCCTTGAGTATGAGTCAAAAGATTTTGTGATACAGCATTGCCTCTTGTTGAAGTCATCTTCATATTGCTGAGAAGAACCCAGACCAGACACATTAATGGGAGAAAGGGGATTTATTTGAAGCTTACAGATCCAGGGGAAGTTCCATAATGGCAGAAGAAGCTGTCCCCTTTCACAGGTCCACACAGAGAGGAAAGCCACCACCCCCAGCACAAGCTACCACACTCCAGGCTCTCCAGGCAGAGCTCAAGCACTCTGCATGTCTTTAGACTGGAATCCCAGGTCCACCCCCACACTGCAGGACTGGACCCTAGTATTCACTCAGTGACACCTATTCCAGCCAGGTAGCTGGAAATCCAAGAAGCATTGATAAAACTTCTTGGGCTGAAGAGATGGTTTAGCATGTGTCTGGAGTTCATTGTCAGTGGCTGGAGGCCCTGAGTGCACATTCTCTATCTGCCTCTTTCTCTCTCCTTCTCTCTCAAATTTAAAAAAACAAAACAAAACAAAACAAAAAAACAAAAAAAAAAAACTTCTGAATCTCTTGGGGACATCCATTTCTGTCTTCTAGTAGATGCTCAAAGAAGATTAGGTGGATGACTGCCATTTCTGAACATCATTTCCTTCAGCTGTTTGGTATCTGAAATATTGTCAGTAATATTTTCATGGGTTCTGCTCATGAGCACAGTTTTTGGTACTAAGTTCATTTAGATCCAACTTCTGACTGACCAAGTCAATATGGGAGAAACTCTGAGCCTCAGTGTTTTATATCCATAGAAATAGAAATAAGGGGCTGGTGAGATGGATTATGGTATATACTGTTTGCTATACAAATATGAATAGAATAGTTTAGCTCTTCAAGACCCACATAAAAACTGGAAGCTATAGCAGGCATCTGTAATCACATTGTATCTATGGGCAAAGGTAGGTGGTGACAAAAGAATCTTCCAGAATCTTGTGTGCCATCCATCCTGATAAACAAAGCAACAAACGAACACACACCAAAAAGCCTACTTCATGTAAGGTAGAAGGCAAGGAACTACACCAGAATGCTTTCCTCTTATCTGCATCCACACATGAACACACATGCACACACACATGCCTCATACATGTATGAACACACACTCATCATAATACTGTCACAAAGTAAATAAAAATAATAGACATGGATTCCCTTCAACTATTTTTCTGCAATAAAAATTGCATGAAAATATGGATTAATATAAACATTTTGGATATATATGCATGTAACAATTGGCAGCTACTATTTCAGTTTAAAACAGTAAATAAATAGTGTTTTTAAACTTTAAACTTTTCAAGCTTGATAACAATAGGTATTTTTCTTAACAACACCTATAAAAATGCTTCTTATACAAAATTACAGCTCAATAAGCATTTGTTACATTCAATTCAATTCCCAAGTCTGAATGAGCAATAAACCTGACACGTGCTGAGTCGGCCAGGAAATACACTGGCGAGGCTTAGATTGTTCACATGTGTTATGGTCACAGATGTTGGGAATGTTCTAGGAGGAGCGAGTAGCCAGGCCTTTAAAACAGCACTCTGGAAGCCATCCAGCTCTCAGCCTCACTTGTCTTGCAAAAAAAAAAAAAAAAAAAAAAAAAAAGCACAGAGTAGGAGTATCTGCTTTTGGCCTATTCAGTGGCCTTCACTAAAAACCAACTTCCAAAGAGTCTGTTCCATAGAGTGCATGGTTCTGGAAAGTCTAATTTATTTCCCTTTATGCATTAGGACAGCAGAATCAACAAAGGTACGCTTTCAAAGAAACCATCATCAGTACAAAGGGTAGCTATAAATAAGGGTAGATATTGTGTCTGTTTTTTTTTTTTTTCTTTTTAAAGACAGAACAACTGGAAGAAAACCAGAACAACATCAGGATGGGTTACTTAGAGAGGGTTCAACAGGGCTTGGGAAAAACCACTAATGGATAGCCTGGCATTCCTTAGAGACTGACACCGTGGTACGCTTAGCACCTGGAGCCAGTAGAAACAGAAGCCCAGCAGGAGTCATGTGGGAAAGCTGCTTTGATTGGAGCTAGAACTTGGAACTCCCAGCTGACAAATACAGGCCAGTCTTCGGCAACCTTCAGGACAGTCATGCTGACAGCAAGGAGATACCATGAGATTGCTGCCCTGTGTCCAATCACCTGTCAGTGTCTCGATCATAAGACAAATAGAACGATGCCCATTGACAACGGTTCAGAGTAAGGAGAGAAGTAAGGTGAAGGAGTAAGCTGACGTTCTGGAAGTTAGGAGCTTCACTCTGTAGTGATAATGCATCTGTGAGAAAGATGGGTTTGTACTTTAATGCCTTGCTTTGTCTTCCTAGACCGAGATGCACACCAACAGCTCGGAGTTTAAAATAATGACAAACTGCTCTTCCATCTGCTTCACTACAGCCATCCCATAAACATTGGTCTCCCTCCCCTATTTCAAACTGTACATTTCTAGTGATTACCACCCATGCTTAGTTGGTAAAGCCAACCATAATAATATAATGCAGAAAATCAACTGAAGAAGGAAGTGGAACTCAGGAATGCATGGTTATATGAAAGCAAACGAAAGGGTTTGAGCAGGAGGCACTGAACACCCCTGGGGCAGCATTATACCCATGTACCTTGGGGAGCTTTCATTTATAAAACACAAGTAAACACATCTTGTCAGCAGCATCCTCGGGATGTTCCAGGGTTTTCACTATCCAAGACTCACATCTTGAGAAACCCCACAGGCATCTCACTGGTTATTCAGAACTGCACTATTGAAAGACTCCTGGGGGCATCAACCACTTCTGCCAATGATCCCTCAACCAGATTTCATAGTATGGACACCATCGTCTCAATAAAGTAAAGAAGTATAATCCTCCCATTGAAATCAGAAATGTGCACTATCTGACCAAAAGGAATAGAATCATTGTATCTAGTAATAAGTTTATTAGTTTATTTAATGATCCTACCAATAAGATGGTTTGGAGGAAGAATGAGAAAGTCTTCTGGGCTCTTCCTTCTACTTGTCATGAAGAATCCCAATGCTAGTCCCTCATATTCTTCTTTTTTTTAAATACATGACAATTTTATTTCCAAGAATTGAGATCCTACTACTCGATTTGTCCTGAAAGACCCTGTTTACATTCAAAGGGTATGGAAATGCCTTTCTTTCTTTTTTTCTCTTAGTTAGTTTTGTACTCAAAGAATATAGTCAATTTGATACCATTGTTAGGCTCATCCATGTCCTACCCCTTCCTCTGGGCCCCTCCTTGTTGAGGTATATGGGTCATGCATTCTGGAGTTAGCCCACAGTTATGGGTAGGAGAAATGTCTGCATATCATGACCCAACATGTGGCTCTGAAATTCTTTCCACCCCATCTTCCACAGAATTTCCCTGATCCATGTTGGGTTCAATTTGGTCTGCTTCAGTGATGAGGTGTTGGGGGCCTCTGGGTCTGTGGATATCTGATTTGGTAGGAGTTGATTTTTCTCTATGTTGATCTCCTTCACCCTTGTGCTGGTACCTGGTTCACCAAGAAAACAGCACCCTTGCTTGTTTAGCCAATTGTCCTTAGTTTCAGCAGGGCCCTTTTGAGGTATGATGGGGTGGCTCTCTCCTTAGGATCTACGTCTATCTGAAAAAGAGGAGCAGATTCTCCAATAGAGAGTAAGTTAGCACCAGACAAATGAGATAACCCTTACTTTTTTATAGAGCATTTAATAGGTGTAGGCCCTCTTGTAGCCCAGGATTGGTGGTAGCTTGATAATAGAGAGCAGACTTGTGTTTGAATATGGTTCTGACTTGTTTCTCAGATCTAGTTTTTGAGGTAGGGTCTCACTCTAGTCCAGACTGACCTAGAATTCACTATGTAGTTTCAGAGTGGCCTCGAACCCACAGCAATCCTGCTACCTCTGCCTCCCCAGTTCTGGGATTAAGTGCATGTGCCACCACACCCTGCCCTCATATTCTTTAGTGCTTTGCTTGCCAGGATTTAGATTTTTATTTTTCACTGATGCATATTAATTATACGAAATTGTATTCCATTTTAATATTTCCATACACACATATAATGTACTGTTGGAGCTACCTTCTCATTACTGCCACAGAGCATCAGACCAACAGAAAATAATTAGAGCAGATACAATGAAATTTGTAAAAAAATGGAAAGACTTGGAACAAATAATACTAATATAACTCACACAAGCACAGAAAGACAAATGCCATATGTTCTCCCTTATCTGTGGTTCCTAACCTGGAATACCTTGAGTTACAGGCATACCTGACAGGCAATTCAGGGGTAAAATAATAAGGATGAAAATTTGTCTGGGAAGAGGACTGGGAGGACAGGGGAAATGTACAGAAAACTTAATCCAAAATGAATTGGTACCATAGAAACCTTTCTCATGGAGAGCAGACTAAATGATACAACCCTCAACAGAAGTGTGCAGGGATTGACAGGTAAGAAGGGTTCTGGGAGGGTGGGATGAAGCCTAACCCTAAAACATTTGGCTCTGATTTGTAACTCGCAGTACCAGGTATCAGATAAAATCCACCTTGAGCTGTTGATTGAAGAGAGCTTCAAGGTCCCTAAAAGAAGACACTTTTTTTTTTTTTATTTATTTCTTTGAGAGCGACAGACACAGAGAGAAAGACAGATAGAGGGAGAGAGAGAGTGGGCGCGCCAGGGCTTCCAGTCTCTGCAAACGAACTCCAGACGTGTGCGCCCCCTTGTGCATCTGGCTAACGTGGGACCTGGGGAACCGAGCCTCGAACCGGGGTCCTTAGGCTTCACAGGCAAGCGCTTAACCACTAAGCCATCTCTCCAGCCCAAGAAGACACTTTTGTCAAAGCACTTATTTACTCACCTGAGGTAAAAGGTAAGGCCTTATTGTTTAAGACACCACATGCTGCTGACACAGAAATCCAGATGGAATCTGGAAGGAAGCTAGTCCCCAGACAGCCTGCACATGTAGTGCTGGAAAGCATTGCTTTCGCTACTGTGGGAAAATGGCCACAAATGTGTGCTAACAGGAGACGCTGCTACGCCAAAGCAACCATCCTGACAAGGTGGAAATGCCTGGGCAATAGTGGCACCCAGCTGAAGCTGGTAACCAATGGCTCTCTGATTGGCTAAGAGATATGCTTAGTGGAAAGGAACCCCAAACTGGAACTGGAAACCGAGTCAGAATCCTATGGAGACCCAAACCATGGACTTTAACAAGAAGTTCCCACTAGTATTCAGCCAAAAGAGAGGTTACACCCACCTAACTCTCTCTTAATTATTAATTTTATTATTAACTAATCATTATTGATTATCCCATTGAAGCTAGGCTGACCTCAGTCTCCTTTGGAGAATCTGTTTTCTTTGTTCAGAAGGCATCTAGAATGAGGAGATAAACGACCCTTTGCACATCAGCCAGGGCCAGGTGAAACCTCAGAGGAATTGATGAGATGAGCAAAAGGAAACTCAATATGTGCCAAAGCAGAGGTCCAGAACCTGCTGAGAGTGTAACACAAAAGTAGACTTAAAACACAACCACCATGGCTCGAGGATTTTTGAGGAAGAGGTGGTGGAAAGAGTTTAAGAACCACGGAGCCACAGAGTAGAAGGGAATGTCCAGAGGCATTACCCCCCACGCACTTGCAATGACTGACAGCTGCTCTCACATCTAAACCCCACAACCCATTAGGAATACCAGTAACACCACTGAGGAGGATGCTGTGTGGAAGAGAGACAGGGAGGATGGAAATGATGGTACCAGCACATGATGTATCCATACAACTTTCAACTTAATAAAAAAAAAAAAAAAGATTACAAGAATGGATTTATTTCTGGCTTACAGTCTTGAGGGGAAGCTTCATGATAGCAGGGGAAAACCCGGCAGGAGAATAGGCTGGACAGCACCTCTGCCACAGCAGATGGTAAACAGTAACCGGAGAGTGAGCCCAAACTAACAAGGGCAAGCTGGGGCAAATAAACCACCACGGTCCAGCACCAGCAGCACACCTCCTCCAGCACAGTCTCACCTCCCAAACTGCCACCATCTGGGGAGCAAGTTTTCAGAACACATGAGTTTATGCATGGCATCTAATTCAAACTGCCACATAGATTTTCCTCCGTTCGCTCCATCATCACCCTCCATATCCACTTTCCTGATCGAGCTTCCTAATCCCACTATAAGTGGAAAGTCCTACAGAGAACATGTGATTCAGCCCCATATCTTTGCACTGGGTCAGAGCTACTGATCCTGTTTCCAAGGTGAGGGATCCAGTGCACAGGCTTGTGTGTCCCTATGATTTTCCAGATTCTGTTTAAGAAATAGAGGGCGCTGTGGGCTTGGAGGCTCAAAGAATGAATCAGCAGTGGAAGAGAAAATAGTACAAGCTGACTATCTGAGGTGAAGATGTTTTTTTTTTTTTTTTCTTGGACAAACATCTGTGGGACCTGTGATAGCAATGATGGCTGGCTGTGGTGAAATTGATCACTCCATAAACATGCTTCCTACACATAGGAAAGCGAATGAGTCCTGTTTTAATCACGCACCTTCTCTAAATGTACCCGAATGTGCCATTTGTCTGCAAACATGTGTTCACCCAGTCAGTCTGTCTTGTAAGCATGTTTTCTGCTATCTCTGTGTAAAGGGAGCTTGGAAAACGATGTGCCTTTTGTCGACAAGAAATTCCTGAGGATTTTCTGGGCAAGCCAACCTTCTTGTCACCTGAAGAACTTAAGGCAGCAAGTAGAGGAAATGGTGAATATGCCTGGTGTTCTGAGGGAAGACATGGGTGGTGGCACTATGGTGAGCGTACTAGTAGAGAGCTGGAAGACGCTTTCTCCAAAGATAAGAAAACAAAAACAAAAACGCTGAAATGTTAATTGCTGGTTTTCTGCATGTTGCTGATCTTGAAAACATGGTTCAATATCGGAGAAATGAGCACGGGCGTTGCAGGAAGATTAAAGGAGATATAATAGATATACCAAAGAAAGGAGTAGCTGGACTTAGGCTGGACTGTGACACTAATACTGCGAACCTAGCCAGAGAGAGCTCTGCAGATGGTGCTGACAGCATATCAGCGCAAAGTGGAGCTTCTGTTCAGCCCTTGGTATCTTCCTCCGTAAGACCCCTAACATCAGTTGATGGTCAGCTAACCAGCCCCGCAATACCTTCCCCTGATGCAGGCCCGCCTTTGGAAGACTCTTTTGCTCATTTACAACTCGGTGGAAACAACAGAGCTGAAAGGAGTCATGGGGGGAAGGAGAAGAGGATCATGAGTCACCATCTTCAGCCAGGGGCCCAGACACCTCCATTGAAGAAACAGAATCTGATGCTAGTAGTGATAGTGAGGACGCACCTGCTGCCACCACACAGCACTCCTTGACCCAACAGAGACTCGTGGTTCCCAACACAAACCAGACAGTGGCTGATGGGTCAGATCGATCAGGAGCAGGGGGTGGAACAGTGAGTGTGAGATCCAGACGGCCTGATGGACAGTGCACAGTAACTGAAGTTTAAATGAGTATCTTCACCTCTGCACTCAAGATTGAAAGGACACCTGTAAATTTATGCCCACATAAAATAATACTCATCTCCAGTAGTACCTTTTGGGAGTTGGGGTGGGAAGGGCATGGGAAGGACAAACCTGAAATTAAAATGTCTAGCATATCTCTGTTGAGAAACTATTTAACATAAGGAACTTGGGTGTTAATGAGAGCTGTTCAGTAATAACTGAGTTTTCTTGATCTTTTTTTTTTAATTATTCAGTTCTTTCACCCAGAGTGTATACTCTTTGTGCATTTATTGTCCTTGTCTGACTCCTGCACTGTCTTATTTTTCTGCATGGGTTGGCATAAAGTCATTACTAAAATTTGACATCTGTGAGACATTTGACATCATAAGCAGGAAGCTTCATGTGGAACTAGATGTGAATTTGGGGTATAAAAATAGGTGAATAACAACTATGTTATCCTAGAGTGACTAAAATGGAAATGTAAAGAGAACAGCTAATACCACATGTTCAGACTCTTTGTGACACTTCATGCCGTTCCTTCCCATAGGCTTTGCTGTCTAGTCCTTGTATTTGAGGTTCCTCTTAGTCTGCATTTTTCTTTTTGATTAAAAAATATATAATTTAATAAATACCAGAATTTGTATAAAAAAGGAATAGAGGGAAAGCTATGGTCCAATCCTTCTTTCTCACAATCATTCTTTCTTCCCTTTTCATTGCCTCCTATGGATTAGAATTTGGCTCTATGTCTTCTTGTTATTTCTCCAGTCGATATTTAATCTTCTTCACTCTTAAAGTAGAATCAGTAGCTTTGAGGATCATGAAAGTAAACGCTAAATCCTAGCTTTCCAAGCCAAGCTCCCATGACTTGGATGACTTAATTTTTCTGGTTGTTTGACACATGCAAGTATTATCATGTCACTGGGATCACCTCCTAGTTAGTGGGGAAATAAAATCAACAATTGCCCTGGAAACAAACTGGTTCTTGGACATAAAACTGATTATTGAACATTTCATGAATGTTTATTATATGATCTCCACTTTCTCAAGAAGTATAGTTAACTAGGACAGATATTCTCAGGGAATAATGAAAAAGAGAGTCATTTATTTTCATTAGAAAAGGTGAAAACTGTCAGAATAGCAATGACAATGAAGTGGATCTAGGGCCAACAGCAGAGATGTGTGTAAGAGGTGGTCACATGTAGGAAGGCACACTCATACAAGACTTGCCACTCACTCCTCCAGCTGTCTCTGGTATACAAATTGCTCCAAAAGGAAGTAATTAAGCTTAAACACAACACAGTACCCAGATATTCTCTTTGAAGATATCTTTCATTATGCTTACATGACACAGAAGGCCAAATATTTAATCATGACATTTTTGTTTGCCTGGAGGTTCCACACAAGAGAATGAAAGAGTGGTTGTCCTCTGCCTCTGGCCAGATACTTAAACAGTTTTCAGTAGTATATGCAGTGACCATCTCCGGTTCCTTCTTACTCCTGTAGACCAATTTCACTATGCTGTAATTCAGAAATTTTGACTCTGTCTTTTATTTATTTATGTATAAACTGAAATTACTGCAAATTTAAAATGACTTGAACAATTGAAGCAACACACAATATTACATATAGGAGTGCAGAATAGATTCATATTTAGATATATCTCTTCCAAACAGAATAAAGCTAAAACTTAAAAACAGTAAATCAGGCAATTCCTAAGTATTTTGTAACTTTATAATGATATGACTATATAATCTTATTATCTTTCTACTTATGACCTCATATAGATAGATGCATTTTTAGCACATGGTTCTATGGTGTGCATGTAAGTGTGTACACACGTTCATGTCTGTATAGGGGCTCATGTGCATATAGAGGCCACAAAACAATGTCAGATGTCATGTTCAGTTGCTCTAACTGTATTTCTTGATACAGCATCTTTTACTGGACCAAAAACTCACCTATTTGGCTAGATTAGCTATCTGGCAATTTCTAGAGACCACGTGTCTCAGCCTCCCTGGGATGACATTTGTGTGTCACTACTTATGACATTATGTATGGGTGTGGGATATTTGAAATGAGGTCCTCATTTTTGCTAGGCAAGTGCTTTTATCCAATGACCTATCTACCTAACCCTCAGACAAACGTGTGTGTGTGTGTGTGTGTGTGTGTGTGTGTGTGTGTACTGTGTGGTAGTGTTTGCAGCATAGTATGCACTTGCATGTGCAAATGTGCTTAAAAGTGTGCAGAGAACATTGGGCATCCTTCCTCTGATACTCAACTGCATATTTCCTTATGACACAGTCGTTTTCTGAACATACAGCTGCCTTAAGTCCCAGCAATTACCTGGTTTGGACTCCCCATGGATATGCATGGACACACACAATTGTAACATTTCATGATCATCAATAAAACACTGTACAATTCTGTGAACAAATTTACATTAACAAGGCACATGATTTTTGCCTTGTTTGGATAGATACAGATTACTATGTCAAAACTTCATAACATTGGCTTAACAACAATGTAGTAGAAATCTGACAAGAAGGAAACAGATTGTGGAATGTGCAAGGACTAAGTCATCTTATGAAAAGTTTTCCACTTAACTATACTTATATAACAAATCCCTTCAAAACTTGGTGGTTTCAAAGACAGTCATTTTCACTCACAAACACACACATCTGTGTGTTAGCTGAGAGACAGCTGTTCCAGATCAGCTTTGGCCTGGCTGCTCAGTTTCAACCTGTAGCTCTGGCAGCCTTTAGCTCACTTTTGCTCCTTAGGTACGTTTCATGCACTTTCAGTCTGGGGCTGAGGTTCCAAATACAGCAGCTAGGAAGCTGCTTATATGATGGCATTAATGGTATACAATGCACACCACATATCAAAACACACTTGAAATATTGCCTACATAAACTGTTAACAGCCTACTGGTTATATGTCCATAATTAATATTAATTGACTGGAAAGGTATCCTGATCTCATTACATCATAAGGAGGGGTGGATATTTCAATAAAAGTGCAATCTGTCATGCTAGAGAAGTATATGGTAAAAGTTGTCATGGCAAAAATCACTTGATAAACAGACCTAGTGCCTACCAAGCTTTCTGTGGGAAATTATTGAAACGAATCAAAATTTTCATTTTAAAATGTCTTTGTTTACACAAGGAACTATGAGGGCTGAGCTCAGAATTTCCAAGTTTATACTCAGAAATGAAAAAGGAAAGACAGAGCTAAGAAATGTGGTTCCTCAAAGAGTTGGAAAATCTGATGGCTAAAGTTTCAAAACTGTGGAGGGAGGAAGATGAAACAAGGCTTTGAGCACCAGAAGCCCACTAAATTGTCTCAATCAGACTAAAAATCTCAGTTCTGCGGCAAAGTTCAGATGATGCTGTCAACTTTTCCTAAGCCTATTGTTTTATGGGCCCCTGGGAAGTCACCATTAATTTGAGAGAAGTGACAAGAAAGAGAAAAAGTAAAGAAAGAAAATCTTGAGACACATTTGGAGAGAAACTCTAAGTTTAGTTACTGGCATTTGGAACTGATCAAAATACAAGACTGATCTCAAAAGCCCACCAATTGTACAGAAACCTTGAGCCTCCATGTCTGCAGACATAGGAAGCATCCTCTGAAAAATGAGCATCCTCCAGGCTTTCTTTCATGTAGCCTTGTCTTCAGACTTGAACTTTGAGGTCAATACAAGAACCTCCTTGTGTGTAGAGCCAAAGCCATGGGCTTAACAGTTCTGAGAGCTCCTGCTGAATCAGAGAATCTAGATCTAACCATTTCTGGAATATAACTTTGACATCTGAATGACCCTCATATGTCCATTTTTCTAAATATCAGTTTTTAATCACAATTGTCTTGTCTTCATGTGACCATTATTTATTTAATGTCTGCGTTTTTAGAAAACATAGATAATGCATTTTTAATTTATAACTTATTAGACTATTAAGGACAGAAATGTCTTCACATGCTCTGAGATCCTAGACTTAACTAAACTGATAGGATTTAGATTATGTTACGGCGGAGCGGAGGGCAAGTGTGTTTTACATGTGTCAGGTTGGGAGCTCATATGCTGACTAAAGATGTGCAATGTGGGGCTGACTTTAAGCTTATCACAGAAATCCATGTTTTCCTTTGTTTTGGGGAATCTGGCTGTATTTTATTTCTGATCTACTTTGCTACTCATTGTAGTTGTGTAACTAAGTTCCAGTCAATGACATGTAATGCAAAATGAACAGTATTTCTCTAGAGCTGACTTTAGAAGTGCCCCACTCCCTGTTCTTCTTCCCTCCTGGCTGGTCAGAATAGAAAAGAAATCTTCTTCAAGGTGACTTGGATGCCCCTTAGATTAAGATGACAGACCTACTAGTCTATGCCCTGAATTACTTTATAGCAGAGAAACAACTCTGATCTTTCTGCCTATTTGCCTTTTGTTCTGTTTCTGGAGTGAAAAAAAAATGTTTTTGTTCTTTTGGGAAAGATACATTAGAGTTGTTTTGTTGTTGTTGTTTTGGGGTAAATGAAGTAAACTAATACACTACGTGACTGAACATACCTCTCAATACATTCTTGCCTTCAGTCTAGGGACCTGAAGGACAGCTTCTCAGAATTTGTGAAAAGTAATGGCTAGACAATTCTTTCAAATAATAGAAACTTCACAATACCCTCATAATAAGAAGAAAAGATGATGACATCAAAATAAAAAGGAGACTAATTGAGAGGGGGAAGAGACATGATGGAAAGGCAAGTTGTAAAGATGAAAACTGGGAAGGGAATTATTATGGTTTATTGTCTATAGTTATGGAAATTGTCAATAAAAAATTTAAAAATAGGAACCTGCTGATGTTGATGAATGGTGATTATAAACCATGCTAGAAAACAAGGAAGGCATGGTCTCTCTCTCTCTCTCTCTCTCTCTCTCTCTCTCTTTTTTTTTTCTAGTCAAGTCTTCAGTGCAGTTTGAGGCTTGCTAATGTGGTGGGGCTGTCTTGCTTTTCCTTGTAACAGATCCCTTGCTGTTTGAATCAGAAGGAAGGCAATATACCAGACATTAATTGGGTATGCATTATGTCTTTCTTTTGATTTTAAATAGCCTAAATACTTTTTGACTGTCTGGGTAAGCAGAAATTCAGGTTCTTTTCAAAATGTTTACCCAAGTACATTATTAATGTATTATCTATTCTACTATAATTACTGAGAAATCAAGTCTGAACACATAATTCCTCCTGTGACTGTCAGGTGGGATTCCTATGGTTTAAGAAATATATATATATATATATATATATATATATATATATATATATATATATATATATGATCATTAGAAGGATTAAACTTAATAGTTTGGTTGCCATCTGTAATCACACATGAGACAAGAATTTTATGAGCAGAATTATGCAGTCTAGCATATGTTCATGATGATGAGTTAGATGTGGTTCTTGGTTGAATCCTGCCAACAACAGCAGACATCTATAAATATCTCAACAGTTTTAAATGTGCCATGTAAATTTCACATTTTTTCTGTCTGAACAGTTCCTCGGATAGAAGTCCTATTTCTATAATTCTTGTAACTTCTTAGTGGGAATACATGTGGAAGCTGGAGCTCAACCTCCAGTGTCACCCTTAGAAACTCCTTTTTCCTCCTCTAAGACAGGATTTCTTATTTGTTTGAGCCCCTGTCCTGGATTGAAAAGGCAACCCACCACAGCAGGAATGCACTAACTGATCTATCCCTCAGCCCCTGTGCTGGACTTTTTAAATTCTCCCTCGTCTGATTGGTTCAAGAAAGACCCATCCACCAGGCATGGTGGTGCATGCCTTTAATCCCAGAACTTGGAAGGTAAAGGTAGGAGGATTGCCATGAGTTACTACGTGATTGAACATACCTCTCAATACATTCTTGCCTTCAGTCTAGGGACCTGAAGGACAGCTTCTCAGAATCTGTGAAAAGTAATGGCTAGACAATTCTTTCAAATAATAGAAACTTCACAATACCCTCATAATAAGAAGAAAAGATGATGACATCAAAATAAAAAGGAGACTAATTGAGAGGGGGAAGAGACAATTTGAAGACAATTTCTCAAAAATAAAAAAAAGAAACAAGCTTGGCATGGTGGGAGGCAGAGGTAGGAGGATTTCCATGAGTTCAAGGTTACCCTGAAACTACATAGTGAATTCCAGGTCTGCCTGGGCTAGAGCAAGAGACCACCTAACGAAAATATAGAAACACATATCATCCTTCACTTAAAATACAGTTCTGACTTAGAAAACAAGAATGCATTATTATAGAAAAACAAAGTTGCATGGTGCCTTAAAATAATATTAGAAATCAAGCCAAATTCTCAATATAAGGTTGATGTTCAAAGTGAGTAACTTGTTTGAATGAGACAGCTATCCCACACAACTTTAGACATGTTTTGCCTTAATACTATGCAGATCCTTTGGCCACATGTTCCAATTTAATCTAATCCTGTAGCACCTAGAATATAGTGAACATGAACTAAACTCTTGAAGTCAAAACTAACTGCACCTTGAACATTTGCTTCTATCTATCTATCTATCTATCTATCTATCTATCTATCTATCTATCTATTTATCTATCTATGTATACAATACATATATTGGTATATATAAATTATATGGGTATATATGGATATAATAAAACATATATGTATATATTAATATATACATATGTATTTTTCCATGCCTTTTTCCTATGCCTTGAAGTACAATGTTTCCTCTTATAACATGTTTTAGTTAATATGCTAAACTTTATCATAAATACTTGATTTGATTTTAAATGTAATAAAGTTCAGAGTTGTAAAGGTATATTTATACATGCACGTTGTTATAAACAGGACTGAAACTTGTACAATAATGAAAACATAAATGTTTATATTTAAATAAAAAATTAATTATTTTTTCTTTATTAGTTATGTACATACTCAGTGTGTAAATAGGCATGTTGGTACCATCATTAGCCTCCTCCCTGTCTTCTGCAGTCTGCAGGGACCCTTCTCATTCAGGAATTTGGGTCTTACATTGTGGGGTTAGCCATCAGTTATGGGGAAGAGGCAATGCCTGTGTGCATAATGTTCCAACTTATGGCACTAACATTCTTTCCACCCACTCCTCCACAAATTTCCCTGAGCCATGTTGGGTTCACTTTAGGTCTACTTTAGTGATAAGGTCTTGGGAGCCTCTGTGTCTCTGGATATCTGGTTTGGTAGGAGTTGAGTATTCTCTGTGGCTATCTCCTTTACCCTTGTGCTGATACCAGGTTCATGGAGAAAGTAGCACTTTTGCTCATTTCCTTAATTCCTCTATGGTTTCATCTGGGGCCCTGGTGAAGTGTGATGAGCTAAATCTCTCCTCAAATTTTGCATCCATCTGAGAAAGAGAAGCAGATTCTGCATCATAAACTGAAGTCAGCACTGGATAAACGTGATAACCATTATTATTTTAGAGAAAATTTAATAGAGGTAGGCCTTCTTGTAGCCCAAGATTGGTGGGAGTTTGAATTAGAGAGTGGGCTCTTTTTTTTGGATATGGTTCTGACTTATTTCCCAGTTCCAGCTATAGGTTCCATTCCACTGAGTAGATCCATTAGCCAAATCAAGAGAAGTTGGTTAGCCATCATGGCTATGTACTACTATTGCACTTTAGTGAGCATCATGTCAGGTTAATTGCTGCTGAGTAGCTTAGACCACATGTTGCTTGGACAGATGTTGTTCATTTTCCTCCAGTCACTCATGTAGCACCTTCTGGCACTAGACAAGTTAACTGATTATGAATTGATTCTCTTCTAGATCCCAGATAAGTCTCTCCATGTCTCATACCAACAGCATGTGGTGTCTTTGGCAGTAGGGTCTTACCATTAACCTCTGGTGGGCAGTTTCTGTACTCTCACAGAAATTTGTCTTCTTTTGGGAAACCTCATGAGTCTTTCTGGTTAACAGCTCATTGTGGATGTTAACTGCATCCTGGTACTTGGAGTTACAGACCAGCACCAAGGGAAAAGAAGGAAGAAAAAGATAGGTAATATAAAAGAGAAAGAAAGAAGAGGGGAGAAAGAGAGAGAGAGAGAGAGAGAGAGAGAGAGAGAGAGAGAGAGAGAGAAGCAGGAGAAGATTAAGGTTAATCTTCATCATACCCTCTCCAGGGTCATTTGATTCAGGTGTTCCACCTAAGATCCTGATGAAGAGTCAACTGTTTAGTCCGTCTTTCAAGATATAGGATTTTATAATATTATTTCCATTTGCATCTAGTTTTGTGACCCTTCACTACCCTTACCCTCCCCTCCTGCTCCACCCTCCCTATTGCCTAGTCCTCAAGATGCCTGTTAGATAGGGCAACATCTCTGGCAGATTCAGGTTAGGAGGCACAGATGAATGAGAAGATCAACATAATTTCCTGCATGACATCAGATCAAAATGCTGTATTACTAGAAATTAAAAGCAAAAGATATGCCAAGAATCCCACCAGCTCCTGGAAACTGAACAGCACACTTTTAAACAATAAATGGGTAGTAGATGAAATAAAAAATGAAATTAAAAATTTCTAGAACTGAATGACAATAAGAACACATCATACCAAAAGTTATGGGACACAATAAAGGCATACCTTAGGGGAAAAATTCATAGCACAAAAATGCCTTCATAACAAACACAGAGAGATTCCAAATCAACAACCTAACCATCCACCTAGAGGCATTGGAAAAACAAGAAGGATCCAACCCAAAAAGCTCCAGATGGAAAGAAATGATTAAGATAAGAGCAGAAATTAATGAATTGGCAACTAAGAAAACAATTAAGAAAATTGATGAAACAAAGTGCTGGTTCTTTGAAAAAATAAGCAAGATTAATAAACCCCTGGCTAATCTGATCAAACAAACAACCAAAAAAGAGGCACTTCAAATTAACAAAATTATAAATGTAAAAGGAAAGATCACAACAGACATAAGTGTAGTTTGGAAAATCATCAGGATTTATTTATAAACTTCTACTCCACAAAACTGGATAATGTGAAGGAAATGGATGAATTCCTAGATACATACCACCTATCAAAGCTAAACTCAGAGCAGATTACTCTCCTAAAAAAACCTATCACACTCATCAAGATTGAAAAGGTAATCAAAAATCTCCCCAAAAAGAAGAGTCCAGGACCAGATTGCTTCTCACCTGAATTCTATCAAACCCTCATAGAAGAACTGAAGCTAATTTTTCTCAAACTGTGCCACATAATCATAGAACAGGGAAAGCTCCCCAAATCTTTTATGGATCTAGTATCACCTTAATACCAAAACCAGGCAGAGATACCACAAGAAAAGAAAACTTTAGGCCTATTTCCCTGATGAACTTAGACACAAAGATCCTGAACAAAATCCTTGCAAACCAAATTCAACAACACATCAAAAGCATTATCCACCTTGATCAATTAGGCTTCATCCCAGTTATGGCAGGGTTGGTTCAACATATAGAAATCTGTCAATGTAATACACCACATAAATAAGCTTAAACAAAGAACCACGTGATCACATGGTCATTTCAATGCAGAAGGGCCTTTGACAAAATACAACATCACTTCATGATCAAAATATTGGAGAGAATAGACATGGATGGTCTATGTCTCAACATAATAAAGGCTAGATGTGGAGCTCATAAAGCTCTTACTTAATGGGGAGACAATGAAGGAATTTCCATTGAGATCAGGAATAAGACAGGGGTGCTCACTCTCACCTCTGCTCTGCAACATAATACTGTAAGTCCTAGTTCAAGCAGTAAGACAGGAAGTAGAAATAATATGGCTAAAAACTGGAAAGGAAGAAGTTAAGTTAGCCCTATTTACAGGTGACATGATTCTATACATAAGTGACCTGAGAACCTCCATCCCACAACTCTCAAAGGAGAAAGTTTATCCAGTTAGTAAAGGGAGCTCAAAACTAAGTTTGAGGAGCTCTATCTTCATTAGACCTTTGTACATCCTTTCCTCATCAATTTCCCCTGGAAATATTTGAAGAAGCAATATTTATTTCCACTATTCTAGAAAGTGGGAGTTGAGGGTGAATCCACTTGAAGGTTATGGAGCTGGTGCTTGAATCAAAACTGGGGTATCATACACATTCCATTCCATTTGTGCAGACCTCACCCAAGCATCTCTAGCCTCAGTAACAGTTAGATTATGGTGATACACATCTCCTTCCTTTTCATAGTGTGGAAACACAAGATTTCCTACCATCCTCAATGTTGTATCATTTGTCATTTTTCCAGTGGTTTAGCAAACTTTTAAAGAAGTTTTGAGACATCAAAATTAAGTTGTCATATAGTCTAGTTAGTGTTACTGTGGTTCTTATCCACTTCTTTTATTTATTATTATTTATTTATTTGAGAGAGAGATAAAAAGACACAGAGAAAGAGAGAGAGAAAAAAAAAGGGCACGTCAGGGCCTCCAGTCACTGCAAACGAACTCCAGATGCATGTGCCCCCTTATGCATCTGGCTTACGTGTGTCCTGGAGAATTGAACTGGGATCCTTTAGATTTGCAGGAAAATGCCTTAACGGTGAAGCATATCTCCAGCCCTCTTGTCCACGTCTTATTGTATGCTTATGTCCAGTGGAACTTGAGTTCTTAGTCATTGAAAAGAGTGGTTTAGAAAGCATATATGGTAGTAAACTGTTAATGTTTGTATGAATATAAGCAAGGGGTTAGAAGACTGAATGTGGGCTGTGATACAAGATAAAATCATGAGAGGAAAACAGGAGATGTTGTGAATGGAAAAAAATATCTGAGGAAGTGTGGTATAGAAGCAGAAAGGAGGACAACTTAGGGGTGGGCAAAATGAAGAATGGAAAAGGGAGGGAGAAAATGGTATGAAAATACCATACTGAAACCAATTTTAAAAAAGCTTACTGTGTTAAAAAAGAAAGTGACTAGATTGCTGAATCACCTCATTAACAAGTCAGGATCATTAGTCATTGATGTTATGGAACAAGTTAGGGATTCTACCATTGGTTTTATATTAATCAAATCATAATTCATTTATAAAATTGCCATGCAAATAAATGTTAATTATGACACGTTCATTCCTATGTATGGTTATACTCTGTTGTCACTTGTTTCATTTTCCCACTGCCCTCTTTCAGCTCCTCTGCTATTTACATAATGCTGATGGGATTTTAAGCTTGTACAAACATTACAGAAATCAGTAAGTTTCTTAGAAAATTAAAAAATACAATTACCATAAGCTGTTTTCTGATTTAAGCCATCAGGCAGAGATGCAATAGAAATATTTCTACTGTATATATGTGGGAAACAAAGACACAGGGAAGGAGACAATTTGCTGAATCTACTGTATAGTGGAAGCTCCTTGACTACAGCCTCATATTTAGCTACCTTCACATGAGCGTATCACATCTTCAACATCCAATTAAATCACAAAAAATATCATCACAAAGGAATTAATGTTGTTTTGTACAAAGCTCAAAGTAGTGTAGGTCTAGAAAAAAAATCATTTACTAGAAAAGCTGCTTTACTAATTATATCTTTATCTATGCCATCTATATTATCTATATTATCTCTATCTCTATCTATCTATATCTATCTATCTATCTATCTATCTATCTATCTATCTATCTATGTACCTACCTTACATTTTCCCAACCCCTAAAATGAGTAATTACATCATTATCCATCTACTTTTCAAGAATCCTAAGGTTGGTTGTTAATTTGTTACTCTTCTACAGGAAAGAGGAGACTGAGTTTAGTGAGGATGGGGGTCTTATGCATGTGTCTCAGCTGATAGGAGGTTGGACAGAATTTAAAGTTTCATTTGTTTTTCTAATGCTATCAAGTGTTTGTATTTTGAAAGTTGAAACATTCTGTAGATTCATTTATTTTAGAAGTTCACTGCCAAAAGATATTGGGCAATATCAAAACAAGTCAGAAATGCCCCCAAACCTTATTTTTTCTCCTATGACAACAATACATTATACCCCAAACTGAGATACACTGTTAATATACAAAAATCAATAACATAGTAGAAAAAATTATTACAATAAACTGAACAATATGTGTTAGGGCTTTGTTTATTTAGTACAGACTTAGTCTCTTCTTTTATACTCTGTGAGAAAATTGTCCTATAGCACCAGTGTTCAGTCATTTGATGACCAGATATTGTGGATGCCATTCTCATTAGCAAGGTATGGAAAAGGGCTAACTCTCTAATTTGTGCCCTTCCATGAATTGGGCCATTGTTACCTTCATAGATTCAAACCCAGAATGTAGAAGGATGGCTGTGGGCTAATATCTGGCTCTGGACACATTTCCTTCAATTGATGATTCTATTGTGATAACTTGTCTTCCATTCTTTCCAAGAGTACTCTGTGCGGAACAATCCTATCTTGCCCAAGAGTAAGGTCACCTCACAAATCCCATCTGTCTGCTTCTTACTTCCTGTATGTTCATTCATAGACTTGAGACTATGCACATGAAATAGGATCACTGTGATTTTTGTGCCACCAGAAGGTATTGTGATGCATATGATGGTTATTGTGGCACTGTTTTAGAATTTGCACACAAGTTTATCTTGCAATTAATTTGTGCAATGTCACTTCCTCTTAAAAAGAGCCTGACTGGAAAAAAAAAAAAAAGGGCTGGAGAGATGGCTTAGCGGTTAAGCGCTCGCCTGTGAAGCCTAAGGACCCCGGTTCCAGGCTCGGTTCCCCAGGTCCCACATTAGCCAGATGCACAAGGGGGCGCACGCGTCTGGAGTTCGTTTGCAGAGGCTGGAAGCCCTGGCGCGCCCATTCTCTCTCTCTCCCTCTATCTGTCTTTCTCTCTCTCTCCCTCTATCTGTCTTTCTCTCTGTGCCTGTCACTCTCAAATAAATAAATTAAAAATTAAAAAAAAAAAAAGAGCCTGACTGGTTCATGACAACTTCAAAAGCTCACCCTCTGGGTTAATTTTGTCAAATCTTTCAAACTATTTCAGCCTTTTTCCTTCTTACCTGCCCCTGCCCCATCTCCCTCTCTCATCCTGATTCAAGGAGTACTCATAAACATGTCCTATAACAATAAATTCTCATTTTCATGAATACTTTCTATTCATCATAATATTTACTTGGAATGTATCTTAATGAAAATGTCTACATGGAAAACTCTGAACTTGCATTCTTTTCCTTTTCTTCTTTTTTATTTTCTTGATGTTGTAGGCAGACTATTCTACTGTAAATATTTTAATACTTAGGCAGCTGTTCTAGGGCCAAAATGCCAAATCAAAATTTTAG